>NW_022589709.1:40164734-40187309 GCF_004348235.1 Phoca vitulina | reverse complement strand
CTGTGAATTGTGCAAGACTGTTGAATCTCAGATCTGTACCTCTGAAACAAATAATGCAATATATGTTAAGAAAAAAAAAAAAAAGAAGAAGGTAGCAGTAGGGGAAGAATGAAGGGGGGGAAATCGGAGGGGTAGACGAACCATGAGAGACGATGGACTCTGGAAAACAAACTGAGGGTTCTAGAGGGGAGGGGGGTGGGAGGATGGGTTAGCCTGGTGATGGGTATTGAGGAGGGCACGTTCTGCATGGAGCACTGGGTGTTACACACTAACAATGAATCATGGAACACTACATCTAAAACTAATGATGTAATGTATGGGGATTAACATAACAATAAAAAAATTTAAAAAAAAAAGGACGCAGATCCACCACTAGACTGTAAGCTTCAAGAGGACAAAAATAGCACTGCTTTAGCTCATTATTTACTGGCACAGAGTCAGTGCTCAATAATTATTAATGAGGAAATGATTGTCACCAATCTAATTTTACTCTACTTATTCAAGAAGGTATGGTGGCCTTCACTTGGAGGAGCCAGAAGGCTAAACTTCACTTATTCCTTGATTGCAAGTTTGAAAGCGATTAGACAAGGTGAGAAAGGGCTTCCTAGCTGCTGCATCTTTTGAAGTGATTCATATATGAGCAAAACTATTATCCTCTAAAGATGCTAGCTTGGTGCTCTGCTAACAGATGAGTATATACTACACACAATTTATCCCTTCCATGCATGCTACCACCTCGGTGTGGAAAGTATGGCTGATTGTCTTTCCTTCTTTGACACAGGAGAGAGGAAGACTCCAGAACAGACAGAACCATGCAGTCTGTTAGCCCTCTTGGAGGGTCATGCTTACATGTCCTCACATTTTCAGGGCAGAGGAAGGGGGTGGGAAGCCTGGCATGACAATCAATATCAAAATTACAGCTCCATGATAAGAAAGGCTGTCAACGTGGTAATGACTTGTTTAAACATTTATTAAATCACTTCACAACAAATAGTAACACATGAAGTGTTATCTTCACATTTCACAGCGACATCACTTCTAAGCAGGAAAAAATGCTAGCCAAACTGTTTTAAAATCCTCATCAAGATATTATTTAGTTAATATTGAGGGACTTAATTATTCTTGTTTTTGTTCACAACCTTTTTATAAACAAATTTGGCAACCAATGCAAGCATGGATGTATTATTATTGCTGAGAAAATAGAAATCTAATATCAGGAAGTTCAATATTAGAATATCCACAACAAAATAATTTTAACCTTTTCTATGCACTTTTCAGGCCTTCTCTATTTTAGTTTACTTTCTGTGACCATGGATGATAACAAAGTTATTATTGATGACAGAATCATCACTAAAATTTATAAAAATCATGTGAATTTAATGCTCAATCAAATGCTGCTCTTTTCATCATTTTTTAAATTTATACTCGAAAGAAAAGAAACAAAGAAAAGGAATGAATGTTTTTAAAAAACCACACTCTTATTGGTCATCACCAAAATGCCCCCCATTCTGGTGTACATACACACACATACACACACACACAGGTACATACACACACATATTCATACATACACTTCTCACATAGACTATTCCTGGACTGGCTTGGTCACTGTTTTAGAACAGGTCAAAGAAAGTTATTGATAATATAACATTTTTACATCTGTTTATTACCTGAGTCATTTATCTTTGTATTAATTGGGATATAGGTTAAGCTGTCAAAACAAAGAGGCCCTAGTTGAAAGGCTTAAGGACATCAAGTTCTGAATAAGTAGTTGAAAGCTACTGTGGTGTCTCCACAAAGGTAGAGACCCTACATCCTTCTTTAATGTCGCTTCACCACCCACCAGAGTGTTGCCTGTCTGCAGCTGATGGTGGCTCACCACCATGTCTACTGCGTCCTCATTCCAGCACAGGAAATTTGTGTTGGGTGGGGGAGGAGTATGAAACAGAACATGCCCTTTCTCTAAGGGCACTATTTAGAAGTTGTTCACATCACAGCCCTTTGACCAGAACAGAGTCACTTAGCCACTCTAAAATGCAAGAGAGATTGGAAAATATTGCTTTGATCTTGAGGTAGCCATGTGCCCAGCTATAATTTGAAGGTGCTGTTAGAAAGGAAAAAGGAGAAAATAGATATTGGGGACATCTACAAGGCTCTGACAGACTTTGAACTGTTTTTAGTATTTGACCCAAGTTCAGTCTTGATGTTACCCTAGGAAGCAGAAAATGCTTTCTTTGATTAGCCAAAACACCTGATCCCAAACATGGTGAAACAGCCCATGCTGGAAGACACTGGATAGGTTTTTGTTTTAACTTTCTAACAAATTTTTCTCAGAGTGGCACATTCTGATCTCAGGTCCAAGAAGTTCCGACTGAAAAGAGTCTGTGTCTGGCAGAAGCCTGGATGCTAGCTGTGACCACCATTCGTGCCACAAAAGACAGCAAGTTACAAAAGCAGGCATGATTTTATGCTGAAGTTAATTCGGGAGTAGAGAACTTCCTCCCCTTTGCCTGGTAGAGCATAAAGCTTTTAGACTGAGAAGAACCCACCTCTTTATTCTTTGGACTCTGTGATAGGCTGAAGCTCATGTAGCTCATTAATGGCAGATGGGATGACATCTACATAGTCTGATTCCCAATTTGGTGTTTTTTCCACTGCATCAAAGTGCCTCTAATATGGCAACCTGTATCAATAAAAATACAATGACAACGCTCAGGTTATTATATTGATATCCAAACAGTCTAGTGGGGGGCAATGGGAGAGTAAAAATCTAGTGAACTAGAAGAGATTTTTATTCACAACGAAAGCTTAGACTTCTCTGCAGTATAAGCTCCTTGAGGACAGGATCGTTGTGTGTTTTGTCTACTGCTATTCCTATCACACAGTATACACTAAATAAATATTTGTAGAATTGATGAACAGATGAGACTTATGCAACCCCCAGTCTCTACCTGAAGCTCAAACTCTGCAAACCCTGCTCTTACGCTGGTGGTTCTTAGAGCGGCTCCCTTGGAACTGGAGGCAACAGTGTGCAAGAGCCTCAGTCCTTGTGCTGCCTGCCAGTCGTTCCCCAGGAGCAATGGTACAGCCATGCCCCCTTCTCCATAGGAGCAGCTTGGAGCCATCTAATCACATATGTAGACCATCAGTTCAGAGTTTCTCCTCAGGGAACATTTTCCTTGTACTGTCTAAAGATGTTTTCTTTTCTCTGCTGCCCCCCCAAGTCCCCATCTCTTCCACTTCTCTTTAGATGTCATAGTCAACCTGGTCCTTCCTTCTCACTTAACCATACCCATATGATTTTAAAAATAGAAAATATTCTTGAAATAATGAGTAACTCAACACTGAAAAATTCTCTAAGTAATTCAGGAGTCCCTGATCATACACTGTATCCTAACTACCCAATTGTAAAAATCCCAATTCACCAGAGAAGCTCATGATGAACTAGAAAAAGCAAGCTGTATAAGTACTGTGGAGTTATCTCTATGCAGGAAAGAAAATGAAAGAGAAAGGGGAAATAGAAAAAGACAATTACTGTGCCTTCATTCTGCTGTTATAATAATAACAACTCAAAACTGTTGAATATTTTGCAGTTTACACAATCCTATGGTGCACATAATTAAACCGAGGCTAGGTATTATTAAGTGGGTTGTTCAATATGATATAACTGATATATCTTGGAACACAGAACCAGATTGATGTCTTTTGAGTCTAAATGTTATGTTCTTGTCAATACATCATGTTACTTTTTAAAAGATTAACATAAATTCTGAAATCATAAAAAAAAAGCCTTACATCTTCTGGAAAGTCAATGGATCCAATAAATACAACAGAGTTTTTAAACCATGGTTTTATAGCCTAGTAATTTATCTTGGTCACTTAAGACATTTTGTTACAAGTAATTTATAATAATAATAAGGTGCTGTAGTTCAGGAGTGGCTAATTTTTCTATAACTTAGAGTAAATATACCTGTCATACACACTCACTCAATACAGTATATTTTTGGGGGGTGGACACGAAATCTGTGCAGTAATAGCTACCACTAGCATTTGCACAGAACTCCGCCTCCACCAATGATAGTGTACCTCAAAGAGGGGGACAGCATTTTTGCAAGTGTCATGTGAGAACTTGAGAACCTCCTGCGTCAAAATAAGGAATCTGGGGTTACAAATTTTATTGTCATTCTTTTTTAGTAACCACAGTGCAAATTTGTGGCAATCAGTCATAAGTAGGACCAATAAAGATCTCAACCTGGAAGAGATCCAGGGCTATTATTGGAAAAGAAATGAAAGTTAATCATCATTTTATATAAATGCCAGCATATTGCCTTTGGTGAGGTCCATTATTATGACTAAAGGAGTGTGGAAAACTGGGAAACAATTCAAAGAACAGGGTTCACCTTCCATTAGCCAGAACAAATGCTGTTTCTCTGAGATCTTCTCTGTCTACATCATGTAATTTTAACTGACTTCTCCTCCCCCCAATGTCCAGTGTTCTATGCACTCATTAGATACTATGACAGTTACTGATCTGGTAATTATTCATTACATTTTTGCCTTTTCTCCAAATGTAGAACCTACTATAAACATCCATGTACAGGTTTTTGTGTGGATATAAGTTTACACAACTCCTTTGGGTAAATACCAAGGATCACGATTACTGGATTGTAAGGCAAAAGTACATTTAGTTTTGTAAGAGACCATCAAACTGTCTTCCAAAGTGACTATACCATTTTGCATTCCAACCAGCAATGAATGAGAGTTCCTGTTGCACTACATCCTCACCAGCATTTGGTGCTGTCAGTGCTTTGGATTTTGGCCATTCTAATGTGTGTACTGGTATCTCATTATGTTTTAATTTCCAGTGCCCTGCTGACATAAGACATGGAGCATCTTTCTATATCCTTATTTGCAATTTGTACATCTTCTTTGGAGAGGTAACTACTAACTAATGTCTCTGGTCCATTTTTAAAAATCAGATTGTTTGTTTGCTTATTGTTGAGTTTTAAGAGTTCTTCAAATATATTGGATAACAGTCTTTCACCAGATGTGTCTTTTGCAAATATTTTCTCCCAGTCTGGGCTCTGCTTCTTATTCTCTTGACACTGTCTCTGGGGAGAAGTTTTATTTATGTATTTATGTATGTATGTATGTATTTATTTATTTATTTATTGAGAGGGAGAGAGAGAGGGAGAGAGAGAAGGGTGGGGTGGGGCAGAGGGAGAGAAAGAGAATCCTAAGCAGGGTCCCCACCCATCACGAAGCCCAACTCGGGGCTTGATCTCACAAAACTGAGACCATGACCTGAGCCAAAATCAAGTCAGACACTTAACTGACTGAGCCACCCAGGTCCCCCAAAAGTTTTAAATTTTAATGAGGTCCAGATTTTATTTTTTTATCTTTATTTTTTTAAAGATTTTTATTTATTTATTTATTTGACAGAGAGAGACACAGCGAGAGAAGGAACACAGGGGGAGTGGGAGAGGGAGAAGCAGGCTTCCTGTAGAGCAAGGAGCCTGATGTGGGGCTCGATCCCAGGACCCTGGGATCATGACCTGAGCCAAAGGCAGACGCTTAACAACTGAGTCACCCAGGCACCCCTCATGGATTTTATTTTTGATGTGCCATCTAACAAGTCATCACCAAACCCAAGAGCATCTGATTTTTTCCTGTCATTTTCTAGGAGTTTGATAATTTTGCATTTTACATTTAGGTCTGTGATATATTGAGTTAATTATTGTGAAAGGTGTAGGATTTATGTCTAAATTCATTTTTTTTCATGTGGATGCCCAATTGTTCCAGCATGATTTGTTGAAAAGACTATTTTTAAAACTTA
Source organism: Phoca vitulina (assembly GCF_004348235.1). NCBI lineage: Eukaryota > Metazoa > Chordata > Mammalia > Carnivora > Phocidae > Phoca > Phoca vitulina. Next base: position 40,181,473 of record NW_022589709.1, on the reverse strand, counting down.
CTGTATTGCATTTGCTCCTTTGTCCAAGATCAGTTGACTATATTTATGTGGGCATATTTCTGGGCTCTCTATTCTCTTCCATTGATCTATTTGCCTAATGATGTCTTCCATTATTACTATTTTCTTTTAATGGAAGAAGTTATAGCACTGGAGATGCCTCAGTGAAGAGGGAAAACTTAATGATATAACAGAGACAAGGGTCAATTACTTGAATGAACTCAGATCTAGTGAAAAACAAGGAGTTCTATATGCATAGAAGTACAGTCAGCTGGCTAGTCTGCATTAAGGATGGGGAATGTCGAATATAGGCTTTCCCTGCACATGGGGTGGTAGATGTGGTGGTAGGACAATGGGAACAATCTCTTCAAACTGCTTCTTTGATCTCAGTGTAATATTACTCAAGATTATCAGAAGAGATTGAGAATAAGAAAGGACAAGAGGCTTGAGAAGAGTGTAAAGATAATTGGAGAAAATAAGACAAAGGAAGTGTAAGTCTACCTGACAACACTAAAGCTCCCATTGAAATGATCATGAATTTAAAATGAGATGAGTCAGCATAAATTTTTCCTGAGTCAAGTTCAGCTACTTAGGTGTAGGCACAAAGTAGGCAGAGTTTAAGTACTACTGTACCACTCTAAGCTGTGTGATCCTGAAAGACTTACTTAGTTTCTCCAAGCTTCTATTTCCTGATTTATTTTTACAGGTGTGTTGTAAGACTCAGATGAGATAATATATGTATACTGTAGTGATTAAGAACTCAAACACTGGAATTAGTCTGATTGTGTATAAACCCTGATTCCCATTAGTAAAAGAGACAGGGGGGCACACCTGGGTGGCTCAGTCGGTTAAGTGTCTGCCTCTTGATCTTAGCTCAGGTCTTGATCTCAGGGTTGTGAGTTCAAGCCCCACATTGGGCTCTAAGCCTACTCAAAAAAAAGAAAGAAAAAGAAGAAAAGAGAGAGAGGGACAAGGGAAATGAGGGCAAAAGCAAAGTAATGTTTATAATTACAAACCATGGAATCTAAGATGGATAAGGAGGGAAGTGAGAATATGAAACAGAATAAGGGAAGACAGTAAAATGTAACTGGATCAGTGTGGGGAGTCTCGTTTTGTTTTGGAGTCAGGTTATCAGCTGAAACCATACGTGGTCAAAAAGTAGCATGCCAAAAACTGAGATTATGGTAGGAATGCAATAATTGATATGCCATTGGAAGTAAATGTCTCATGTAAGGCAGAGGAATAGATTAATGAATCTGAAGAGGTCAAGAAGCTAAAGTCTGGGGCACCTGGGTGGCTGAGTTGGTTGAGCATCCAACTCTTGGTTTCAGCTTAGGCTATGATCTCATGGGTCATGGGATTGAGCCCCCCAGTTGGGCTCTGTGTTCAGTGGGGAGTTTGCTTGAAAATTCTCTTCCACTGCTTCTCCCCCCACTCACACTTGTTCTCTCTCTCTCAAAATAAATAAATAAATAAATCTTTAAAAAAGAGAAGCTGAAAGCCTGAATATCATCTCTGTGGATATCGAAATCACTAAGAAGTATGACAGGGAGTAGCGTTGAAAAGAATGACAATGAATGGCAAGATTTCATTCTTTTTTATGGCTGACTACTATTCCACTGTATATATATATACCCCAACTTCTTTATCCATTTGTCAATAGATGGACAGTTGGGCTGTTTCCATATCATGGCTACTGTATATAATGCTGCTATAAACATAGGGGGACATGTGTCCCTTTGAATTAGTGTTTTTGTATTCTTTGGGTAAATACATGGATGGAGCTAGGAAGTATAATGCTAAATGAAATAAGTCAGACAGAGAAAGACAAATACCTTGTGATTTCACTGATATGTGAAATTTAAGAAACAAAACAAACATAGGAAAAAAATGAGAGAGAGAGAGTCAAAGCAAGAAACAGACTTTTAATTATAGAGAACAATCTGCTGGTTACCAGAGGGAAGGGGGTTGGGGGCATGGGTTAAATATAGGTGATGGAAATTAAGTAGTGCACTTGTGATGAGCACAGGGTGATGTATGGAACCATTGAATTACCATACTATACACGTGAAACTAATATAACACTGTATGTTACCTTACTGGAATTAAAATAAAAACTTAAAAAAAAGTGAATGACAGGAAGCACAAGCTAAAATATTCAGGAATAAGAGGGTCCTGTAAATGACTGTAACAAGGAGGGAAGCGTGGCTAATCTCATGGCTGGACCTTCAAAGGCAGGGAGGAGTAAAAGAGGAACAAGGTCATGAAAAGTACGGACGATACTACCTTATTTGGAAGCCCAGTAGTACAAGATGTATGGGAGGAAAAACAGCCTCCACTTGACAGAATGCAGAGCACATTTGAAACATCTAGCTTCCTAAGACTCAAAAGTCATATTCCTAGGTCATAAGCCAGCCACTCAACTCTGCCACACTCCATAGGAATCCACCTCTATATGACACTGCAGTTTTAGAAGAGTCTGGAGCAAACAAAATATCAACCCATGTAATAATGGGGTCCAAAAAATATGGAGATATGCAATAGTGGCAGCCTCAGAAAATACGCAGAGTAGTCAACTAAATACATGTCTAAAAAGTTAGCATCAATGGTGAGATAAATACGAATCACTATTTGCTTTCAAATGAACTTCTATATTTTCTTGATTCTTCCAATTTTTTTACATTAATATAGGGATAATTCCAGGAAAGACTGATTTTATTCTCTCTGTACATATATATGGAATATATTCCTAGGGGTATTTTGGATCTATTTAAGCCAACTGCCTGGTTTGCCTCCACAATACTACAGTAGTGAAGTTACCCCGTAGCAAATAGGCAGCTGAAGGCAGTCGGCGATTGTAATAGGCAGTTATCAAAATGGCATTAAATTATATAAAACCACAAATAACAACAATCTTGATAAGTTTTTAAAATATCCTTTGAAACTATTTCACATCTGGAATGGCTAAATTGAGACGATTGTCACAGGAAAATTAAGTCACCAAATATAATATGATAATAAACCATTACGACACACAGCAGCTTTATATCAGCGATGTTAAGCTAATGGGAGAAGTGCAAAAGTCTCAACTCTATCACCATTTAGCCTGGAATAAATAAAAACTTATGACAGAACAAATTAAGGAGTGAACGATTTAATACCGTAATTAGTAGTGAGAAATGTAAAAATTAGTAATTATTGAAGAAACCATATGTTTAATGTATTAGCTGTAGCTATTAAAAGTGTATTATATTATTTTGTCAGATTATGTAATGAGTGAGATTTTTCCAAAGTATAAGCTACTTCCTGGGAGGAAGATTAGGTTTTGGGGAAGCCTCATTATTTAGGCCACAGTTAACTGTACATTAGTTTTGTATTATGGTTTGCACACTGGGAGGTCTAATTCAATTGTAAAAATAGGTTTTTAAAAGAGTTTGATGAGGTGTCAAAAAACAATATTTAGCAACTGGTAATTCCTGAGCACTGAATAAATCTGGAGCCTCTATGCCTCCCAGAATCATGTGAGATTTTAGGAAATCAACCTGGGAAAGTTCCAGGTGTCCCTCACTAATACAGGAATCCTTTGCCAGTTAAGACTTAAACCCATGCTCAGAAGTGCTCAAAATATCAGGTTAATTCCAGAATATTCCCAGGAATAGCAGTATTTGCTAGATGAGGTAAGTCCATTCATAACTATGGAAATAGTTGAAGAAAGACTACATGCAGACCCACCTAAATTATTTAGGATATTTCTAACCTTTCATGGCTTAATACAGGGAATACTCTTATTCACTGATTTATTAATTCTTCATAAAATATTAAACACCCCCACTGTAGCATGTGCTGGGATATACTTCCACTTACAGGCCTTATATTTTATTAGGGAAGAGACTAAATATATACATGTAAACATGCATGCATATGTAAATGAAACTAACTCAAAGCTGGGTTAAATGCTTTGAAAGAAGTTCACCAAAAATATTATTGGGTCCAGGAATCTCCTTTACAAAGCCAGGGAAGTCCTCTCTGAAGAGGCAACATTAGCAACAACCTACAAGAACAGGAGCCAGCCTTGACAAGTGTATCGGGAAAGAACGTTCCAGGGAAAGCATGTGCAGAAGAGTTTCCTGGAGCAGAGTAGAATTTGGCAAATATTCATGAAACAGGATTCCATCATAGCTGGAATATATTGGAGAGGAGAGTACCTCAGTTCAATGATTTTTAATAAATACATACAATTGTGCAACCATTACCACCAACCACTTTAAAGCTTTTCATCACTCCAAAAAGTTGCCTCATGTACTTTGCAGTTAATCACCACTCCTATCTCCAGCTCCAGGCAACTAGTGATCTGTGTCTTTTCTTCATAGATTTCCTTTTTCTAGAAATGTCATATAAATTTAATCACACAATATGTGTAGTCTTTGTGTCTGGTTTCTTTCACTTAGCATAATGTGTTTGAGGTTCCTCTGTCATTTCATGTATCAGTAGTAGTTTGTCACTTTTTATTTCTGAATTGTATTTCATTGTATGGATATACCACATTTTCTTTATTCATTTACCAGTTGGACATTTGGATTCTTTCTACTTTGGGGCTATTATGCATAATGCTGCTATAAACATTGGTTCATATAAATCTGAACACAAGTTTGGGGTAGATAATTCAGAGTGAAATTGCTTCATCATATGGTAACTCCATGATTAACTTTTTAAGAAGTTGCCACATTGTTCGAGCCATATGTTTGTAATTCTTGGCTCACAGACTAGTTTTGGAGGATAATAACAATTACCGGAGAGCCTACTGGGATAATTGATGGAACTTGTACCGTACTCCTCTTATTCCAACCTGACAGTGTAACATCACAAGGAACCTGGATATGAAAATAACAACTATTGCCATTTACAGATGGGAGAGTTCAAAAGAGTGAGAACAAAGTGACCACCTTATGAAAAGTTCACGTGAACTAATTAAATGTTTTTAGTGAACCTCACAGTTCATCATGTTAATACAGGGTCTGTCAAAACAAATTTGAATTATTGGAACTAAGGTGTGTGTATAGGTCCATCCAGCTTGGAAATGCACTTTGTGCTAAACAGAAATATTTATCCACCATGAGGTCAAACATAGAAGATTCTTCTTTCTCCTAATAAGAGTCGCTTCCATGATATTTAAGTATTTCTAGCTGCCCATCATCTACATCTGAAAATGGACTTTCCCATTATATCTTTGGATCTCAAAAATTTTAAAGGTAAATGAAATGCTAAATGGGCCTGTTAGTAGAGAGTGGCAAACCTGATGAAGACAATGTGCAATGACTTTCTATATGAGGCAGAAACATGCACAACGCATAAAGAAAAAGAAACTAAATATATCTGATGTTGTTATAAAGGCAAACAGAGCCAAAAGCAATTTGTCTGTGCTTCTTTCCCATCTGTGTGGCTCCTTCAGTTAAACAGCCAATGTAGTCCAATCTGATTTGCTTTCCCATTATAAAAGTTGTGGCTTAACTAGGAGCTATGCTGGAATGTCTAGATAAAGACATCTTTACATAAATACTGTATATACATCTATGTTTTACACATATGCTTTCTACATGTGAATTTTTATACACACACCCTGTTTTCCCATCTTCAGGTAATATATTAGCCCAGGAGAAACATTTAAAGGGAAGCTTTTCTTCCAGAGCTGAGAGAATTGTTCTTTCTCCTAAACTTGACTATAACACTAGAAAACTTAGAGAGTTTTTTGCCTGTTCTCATATCAGAAAAGAAAGTTGTTATCTCCTTTACAGTCTGGAATGGAAGAAATAAACTGAATGCTTTGAGAAATATTCCCCGGGCAGACAGAAGGTATATGTACTGTGGTCCATGTCCATCTGATTAGGGACTAAGAGGCTAAGTCCAACATTAAGTGCTTCTCATGAGGAGTCACACATGACATCAGATAGACTTTCCTTCAGACTATTGCTCCAACTGGCTGACCATTCTAGCTATAAACATTTGCCCCAGCTGTATTTTCCCACTCCTGGATGATTGTCTGCCTGGCAACAAGACGACAGAAGTACTAAGCCAAAATATCCTTATGTGGGCATAGCTGCCTCTTCATGGCAGAGCCAATTTGGAACCTATCCATTGGCAGGGATGTCCCAGAAGCAGCCAATTTTAGTTCAGCTTCTTTAAAACTCTGGATTGTAAACAAACAGTAAGATTTTCCACTGTGGAAGGGAGAATAATGAGAAGAAGGATACAGAAGAGAAGCATTAGGTTAGGCTAACACCTAGTTCACCAGAGCCATTAGGGATTAAAAGAATGAGCTGAAACCCTTCAGGGACTCTACTGATAAGGCCCCAGATCTTTCACTTTTTAGAATTCATGAACTACATGTAGCTCTTCCCTCCTTTTCTTCCCTGCACTTAAGTTATTAAATCTCCATATCATTGCTTGTTTTTTCTCCTCCTTTTTCTTGATATTCGAAGTAGTAGGTCAAAATTGGACATGTTTAATAGGTGGCTGCTGGTTTAATAGTAAGGGGTAGTTGCTGTAATTGCTTCATTTGAATAGCATTAATATGATGTCATGGATTTTGCAAACAATTTTTCCTAGATTAAATGTTCTTGAAAAATCGTAATTTTTTAAATTCAACAAAATTTAAGGCAGGTCCAGTTATATCCATTCCATAAATATATGTCTTCTAGAATCAAGCACAACTTTGATATGCATGTTTCACCTGTCACACAGCTCTGTAGTACAATAGAGTCAAAGGAACAAGGAGTTTAGAGTCAGATGGCCAAGCTAGGATTTAAAACCCATATTACTTATTAGTTTACTGAATGTCCTGGGGCAATATCCTTGAGTTCTCTGAGCTTTGGTTTCCTCTTAACAAAAAGGGAATAATAATAATGATTGCTTCACTGGGTTGCTGTGAAAACTAAATGACTCTCTGCACCCAACAAAATAGTTATCAGAGTTGTTAATTATACTATCATTAATGTATTAGTGTGCTGTCAATCAAAATGATGTGAATTCACTGATGATCAGCCCACAATATGGATGCGATTAAAAAAAAATCATTTCAGTTTGGGATCAGTAAGGTACCTATGGTCAATAATGTCATCTTAAAATTTAATGCATGAGCACTATCAATTACAATGTAAAAAATACAGGTAACCTAGTACCATCCATTAATTGAGAAAAGATAGTGACAAAATGCCATCTTGAATTTGGGATCTCTTTTAAGTGTATTTGTATTTTATTGATCACAGCAGTATTTATATGCATTTAGGAAAAAACAGTACATTTTCATGTTAGAAATATTTTTCAGATTACTAAAAAAAAAAGTTTGGTGTGCATATGGATTGGTGGGCTCTGTCCAACAACTCCATCACTCCTCACAGTCCCTTGGCACACAGACTGGGAATCACCAACATTGGTTAAGGTCAAAACAGACAAGGGAGCCTTACGCTTACTAGTTCTGCTTGCCAAGTAGAAATGCTAACCTGCTCTTTCCCAGGATTTTAAAAAAGCATTTGAAGATATTTCACAAGATAAATGGAAATGGGATAAACACAAGGCCTTAAGGAAAATATACTTCTGGTGCATTTATTAAGCACTTGGATCTGATGCATGACACCTGCTTGAAACTCAAAGAATTATCACAGGCTTTGCCGAGGAAGAAAAGACAAGAATTATGACTGCACACAGGCTCATACTTCAGCAAGTCAATGTTTTTAAATCAATGAAAAACAATCCAGTGATTGTGTTTGCTTCAAAGAGAAAGCAATGTAAGATGACATACAGTATTTCAAGCTGTTCAAATTACTGATGGCAGAGTGGCAAGATATATATCCATTAAAACCAAATAGTTGTTTCAAAGTATGTTGGCCAACAGAGATAAATAGTGTCTCTCTGAAGTAAATAAAAAATGATTTCTCTACTCAGAATTTTGGACCCTATAATGCTTTCAACCACAAGTACCTCTTATTTTAGAAATTTTCATTTGTACCTTCATTCAGGATTTCTTCAGTTAGCCCACCAAAATCATTTCTGTCTAGCAAAGAGGTTTCAATACATTAGAAACAAAGTATGCATATTTCTATAATAGACTCTCTGATGGCCTTATTAATATTGATAAATTGATCATATTGAATGAGTTAAACATGAATGAGTTAAATGTGTTAAATGCAAAGGCTACTGTCATAGGAGTATTACATCATCAATACTACCACCAGGCTAGAAATTAATGAGCCATGTTTAAGAGCATTATTTTTCAAGAGGAAAAAGTATGTGCAATTTATCTTTCTTTCTTGATTCTCTCATCAGCATTTTCATTAATAAACTTTAAAAAAAAGAAAACTTTGATACACAAAGTACTAATCACCATCTACTTTTCCTCAAAGACTTGCATCCTCCTAATCAGTGAAAATTATCCTCTCTTCTTTATCTGTCTAGAAAGTCCAAGGTAACTAATATGGGACCACAGAATATTGACCAATCAATAGCATTTGCCAATTCTAGGTGTTCAAAACTTAAATAGATTTCTTCTATACAAGGATTTTGTACAAGTGATGATTTAAAAATTACCTTAGTATTATTCTAAGGCCCTTTCCTCTCAACTGTAAGCTATGCCCCTTCTCATAAGACACAGCCTAAAAAAGAGAAATATAAATAGAAGTTCCTCAAAACTGGAAAAAACTACTTTATTTAATCTCTCCTACTATACTCCCTTCAAAGAAATGATTATAAGTCCAGAAGCCAGACTTACATTTTCATCAGAAACCTGGAAAAATGCAAGAGATACTAATGAATTTTGTTTGATAAAGACACCAAATAGAGAAGGGTAGTGTTTATTGAAGGCTAGAATATATTATGATGTTTTTAAAATAAAAGTTAAAAGTATATGAATAAAGTGGATAATTGCTGGTTCCTAGTCTTTATAAAGAAAACCACATAGGATAATGAAAGATGTGAAAATGACCAATGTTTGTACTTATCGATGGTATAAATATCTATGAGTCTTAGACAATTGACTATGAGAAAGCAACACATTACTATGGTTAAAACAACACTGTGATTATTTAAAAGAATGTAAACTTGTTAGTTAAATAATTGATCAAACAATAACACTACTGTTTTAATTTTTAAACTCTGTAATTTGGACAGACATCTTAGAGTCATGGCATAAAATATTAGCAAAGAATATTAAAATCTGGAAAATAGAAAAAATAGATTACAAATTCTAACCTCAAATTTAGTAACAATGCTGATATACCTAAGTATTTTCTATGAAGTATCTATTTTTTTTTCATTTTCACAATCCTATGCTTATATTGATTTCCATTTATGCTCAAGATCATTGAGTTCAAAAGCACCTATGCCAAGAATTAAAATCAGGTATGCCTAACCTCAAAGTCTGTGACCCTAACTACTATTGCAGGTTATACTATGAAATCTTGGTTTTACCTCTAGATCTATTTCTCCCTAAGTTTTCCCCATAATAATAAAGAAACCATCACCTCTCAATTAGTCAAGCCTTAAGCCTAGGCATTACTCTTGACTCCCTCTTTCACCCCCACTCTACATTCAACCCATCATCAGTAAGTCCTGCTAATCTCTTTAAATTTTTCTCCAAGTTTCTACCTCTACCATCCTGTCCTGAGTCATCCTTTTCTCTCACCCAGAATACTCAATATCCTAACTGGTATTCTTGCTTCCATTCCTGCTATAACACATGGCAGATTTGGTAATATTTAAAAATGTAAATCAGATCTGGCTCCAAAGGTTTCCCACTCTGCTTAGAATAAAATCTTAAATCTCTACACTGGCATATCAAAGCCCCACATGACCTGGTCCCTCCCTCTCTCCCCAACCTCATCCTCTAGACTCCCTCTTTTCTAGTGAGAGCCAAATATTCACATGCTAAGTTTATCTCCATCTGTAGAGTCCTTGCACTTGTTCTTACCTCTCCTGGCAGTGCCTTTGCTTAGGGTTGGCCCTGTCTTATAGTCAGGTCTCAATTTAGATGTCACCTCTCCCAGGAAATGCCTTTTCTGACTCCCAAATTGAAAGTAGCCAGCCATTCACTATTCACTTTACCCTATTTTAATTCTCTGCCTAAAATTTCTCACACCAGCCATTTTCTTGTTTTTGTTAGTTTGTTCATTTTTTGCCTTTTTTTTTTTAAGATTTATTTATTTATTTATTTGAGAGAGAGAGAAAGCATGCACATGTGGAAGGGTAGGGGCAGAGGGAGAGGGGAGAGAGAATCTCAAGCAGACTCCCCATTGAGTGAGGAGCCTGACACATGGCTCCATCCCATGACCCCGAGACCATGACCTGAGCTGAAACCAAGAGTTGGAATCTCAACCAACTGAGCCACCGAGGCACCCCTGTTTATTGTTTTTCTACCCCCCAAAGAACAAGTTCTATAAGACTTTGTCTAATTCACTGCTGGATTCCCAGTGCCCCAGAAACTAGATGCCCAATGAATATTTTTTGAATGAAGCATGAATGAAGAGAGCTGCTACTCACACATGGAGCATTTTACCAATTGCCTGCACAGAATGATTACAGCAATGCTGACAGCTATCCCCTCCACCCTCCTCCCACCGTCCTTTATCCAATTCATAGATATTGTAACCCTGTGATTAAAATTTCAATCTAAGAAAAAATTCTCTTTGTTAAAATTAAGATACCCACCCCCAATGGCTTACATTTTAAGCTTTAGCAGTCATTTACACCTCAATGTCAATAAGTTTAATGATTATATATCTGAAGATAGGGATGAACAAAGTAAAAATATAAAATAAAAATAAAAATAAAAGCCTGAAGCTATTAAGTGACTTAAAGTGTGGAAAAGGGGAACTTGGGCTTCAAGACACACCTGATGAATTCAAAGACTGTCTAGCTTCTGTTCTGAAAAGGAGCTTTGTCTAACAAGTGAGGCCTGATGCAGACTTAATGTTTCTTAGAAACAGTCTTCAAGTACTGACAAAAGATGGCCCTCTGTTCTTCTGATGCTAAAGACAGACAAAGGGAGAAAGAATAAAATGCAGTACAGAGGGTTTGGATTAGATATGGACAAGGATGCCTACATGAAATGTGAGGTGTTATACAATGGAATAAGTTTCTGGAAGAAAACAGTTTTAAGTTCTCTTAATATGGAGCTCTTTAGAACTAATTTAGATTTGTATCAGCAAAAGATGCTTAAGAAGTCAGGAAAGTGGACTTTATTCCTCTGTTCTTGTGAGTGATATCATTTGACACAGTGAATAAAGATAACCAAAAGGTCTTGAACAATTAGAAATCCAGAGCAAAGACTGCCTAATGCCGGACTGTCAACTACATGCTGCAGACTGGAGACCAAAAACTCAACCTGAGCACATTAAGCTTTTGTATTTAATTTACTTGTATCAGAAGTCACCTTTTACATGACATAGAGTTGCCTGAGTGGTCTGCAAGGAGAGTACCAGAACACAAAACAAGAAAGAAGAGTGCCAGTAGCTTCTACTACTTTTGCAACTTTCTCCATACAAAATTCTTCCTTTCTTCAAATCCTCTTTTATTTGAGTATCTAACAAGGCACCAACCTGCAGAAGTTCATGTTCATGATGCAAAATTTCTCTTCTATTCTGCTAATTTCCACATTCACTCTATACTCCCAAGCCAAACCAGTGCACCAAAGAATAGTTAAAGGTTGTCAAGGATCCCAAGAACAAGGGTCTACTCATTTTGGTTTTGAAGCTCTGGAAATTTTGTTGTTCTTGATGCTTTTAATGTTATGTTTTCTTTTCTAAAAGAATTTTAGAATACTGATATTAGTATATTCCATCCAATCTACATGACTGCCTTATGACCAAGTACCTTGGTTACATTCGATCACATTCTAAGGAACTGAAGGCCAAATGATGTCCAGCATGCTTTCTGAATGAAGTTTGCACAGTAGTTGTCATCAAAAAGCTTGTAGTTCTGGGGCACCTGGGTGGCTCAGTCGGTTAAGCATCTGCCTTCAGCTCAGGTCATGATCCCAGGGTCCTGGGATCGAGCCCCACATCAGGCTCCCTACTCAGTGGAGAGCCTGCTTCTCTCTCTCCCTCTGCCCCTTCCCCCACTTGTGTGCATGCTCTCTCTCACTCTCTTGCTCTGCTGTCTCTCTCAAATAAATAAATAAATAATCTAAAAAACAACAACAACAACAACAAAAACTTGAAGTTGTGAAAACATACTGACCAGAAAAAACCTGCCCAACAGACAACACAGCCTAATCTGACTGCAGAACATTTTGCAATAGTTCATTATTAATGCATATAAAAACAAATATGCTCTGGAGAATGTTTCATTTAGTTATCATTTTTATGATTGTATTTTACATTTTGTACATATTCTTAAATTGATTGGCCCATGAAAATAAAAGAGTAGTGGTTAAAATTAAAAATTCATTTAAAAAAGAGAAATAATTAAAGCAATGATGAATCAAATTACAGTACCTTGTGTTCAAAAGCAAAAAAAAAAAATTGCATTGACAAAGAGTGACCTGGTAAAAAAGAAGTACATTCATTACTTTAAAATATAACATAAGACATAGAGCTTCAATAAAAAAATCTTCATTTTTAATATTCATAACTTGAACAGTGATCTTTATGGTTTTGTTTGGACTTAATTTATTCATTATGGTGCATTTTATAATTATATAAAATGTATACTTTGCTTTATGCTTATATAATATTTAAGAAACTTTATATTGGATATAATTTAAGTCAACTCCAAAGTCAAAGAAGTGTTTTTTGTTTTGTTCTTTTTTTTTTCCTTAAAAGGTGGTGGAAAATTATCTAAGATTAAGAAATACTAGAATAACTGAGCCCTATATGGGTTAAAGGGAAAATGACTTGGTTACTTGATTTACATAATGTACACTAAGTCATCAAATAGTTACAATCATTTTTAAAGAAGCATTGGTAATCCAAACAAATCATCCCCCCATGTTTTGTGCCTTCACAGGCACCCTATATGCAACCTAACTCAGAGCTGTCACTAACTGGAATCTACTTCCCCATACCCCCACAACACACACACTAAATGAATGTTGATAAATCACATTGACTGATTTGATATCCAGAGAGAACTGTACTTCTGAAACTTTAGAGTACCTAAGAACCACCAGGTGCTTAGGGAAAAGGCAGATTCTCAGGCACTTCTTCCAGAAATTCTGATTTCTTCAATCTTGATTAATTCTGAGACTCTGCACTTTCCTCAAGCACCCCAGGTAGTACTGATGCAGGTGATCCCAGGTCCACCCTCAGAGAAACATACTTTACCATGATATTGTGAAAATAAGAAGAGGTTACATTGCATTCCTTATAATTGTGTCATGCAAATAAATGACTGGGGAAAGGAAATGATTGGAGAATTTTAGAGAATTGCAACTGGAGGAATATTCAAGTCCACTCTGGTACTGAATATGAGTTAGTGATCATCATTTTCAGTCAGTTTTCTAACCACAAGATAAATTTTGCAGACATATCTGTCCTTTTGGTGCCCAATTTTAAGTGTCTACATTTTTATGATATAAGAAGCTTCATTGTATAAGCTGTTAGAAGACTGAGCTCTTGAGATTTACCTCCTGGGATCATATCCCACTTATTCCACTTACCAGCTATGTGACTGTGGACAATTACTTAACTTCTTGGTGCCTCAGTTCTCTCACCTATAAAATGAGAATGAAAATAATCTCATGGAAATAATGAGGAGGTGAAATGAAATAATGTGTGAAGCTAGAATCCTGCCTAGCTCCATACTAGGAGTCCAGTAGCTTTTAGATGGTCTTATTACTGTTATCATTATCTTTATCATAGCTATTTTCATGATCATTACATAAATTTTTAAAAACCCGCAAATATTTATTAGTAACTTCTATTTATAAAACACCATGCTAGAAAAGAGGGCAAAATTCAAGCTCTCCTTCAAAATACCTTATAAGCTAATGGAATAATTTAGATATGTATTCAAGTAAAACTAATAAAAAGTAGAGAAAGCAGAAATTAATAAAAGAGAAAGGAAATGTGGAAAGAGTTCAGAGAAGTGTGTCATTATTTGTGACGTATGTAGATGATAGAATCAGAGATGCTCCATGGCAGAGAGGGCATTTGTGCTGAGAACTGAATGACTGAAATATGGAGGTGAAGAGCTAAGAGCCTTCCAGGCAGATTGGAATAGTATAATAAAACATGAAGGTGTAAAAATATTTGGGCATGTTCTTTAACAGTGAGTTATTCTGTGTGCTAAAGCATCAAGTACCTAGGGAGAGACAACTTGGAGATGAGCAGAAAAGATAGATTGGGGGCCACATGGTAGAAATCCCTAAATACCTTGCTAATTTTGAGCCAGATTTGAAGGACCACAAGAAACCAATAAGAGGCTATGAAAATGGGAGCGTTGGGGCAAGACTGGCTTTAAAGCAATTAGCAAGACACCCAGGTGTCATTCTCAAAATATGGTCCATGGACTCATAACATCAGCATCACCTGGGAATCATTCAAAATGCAAATTCTGGGGCCTCTTCATAGGCCAACTGAACTAGAACTACTAAGGATGCTGTTATGTGTTCTAACAAGTCCTCCAGGTGATTCAGATACAACCTCAAATTTGAGAACCACTGCTGTAAGTATTGAATCAACTGGGGGTCAGTGGGGAGAGACTGGGAGGTATGGGGTCCACCATGAACCAAGTGAACCATTTAGGAAGCTACTGAGAAAGCTATTGAAATTCCATATGATAGGAAGTTATGGCCTGTACTAAATCAGCGGGAATAGAGATAAAGGGGTTGAGCCAATAATACTGTGAAAAATAAAGTCAACACTCTTGGCATTTGTTAGTCTTTGCCATCATTAATTGAAGAAAAATGATTTATCAAAAAGATAACCCTTAGTTCAATTTATATATAGCCTGAAAATATGAAAGCGGGCTAATTGCACTAACTTTCTCCTACTTTAAAAAAATTTAAATTCCATTAAAGGAGAAAAGAGAGACGATTCTGGTGCACAACCATTAAAATTAGCATAGTAAATTTTGTATGAATTTGACAATCTCTGTTATCAGTAAATCTAGAACTACCAGACCTCTCTTGCTAAATTCCAACTCTATTTAGTTTCACACTGTGATTTTTTTAATGGTCTTATTTGTGCATTATTTCAATTTTTCATTATATATTGTGCCATTTAGTATTCTCCATGATTATGTTTTCACTGAACAGATGCACTACGGTTTCGCTGCACCAAATTCTATGATCCATAATTAGATGTCAATATGTTTTCTTTATGAACTAAATACATTTTTAGTTACTTGGACATTAATTAAAATCACATGCTGGATTGTTACATCCTTTCAACACATTTTTGAGGAAATATTTTTGGTTTACTTGAATGCTTTAAAACATTCAATTTTATACTATATAATTCCTTTTTCCATAAGAACAGATACTCTAGCTAATATATAAATATTAATTACAGAGTTACACCACAGAAGCCATTAATAAGATATAACCATTCACATGCAAAAGCATCAACATCTGATGAATTAGGAGAAAAGAATAAATTCTTCTTAATTGTTGCTCCTTAAACATATTATGATCTATATTTATTTTCATGGCAATTCTTGGAAAAAGAATAAATGGAACAAAATTTCAGAATAATGGCAAACAATGACCACTACCGAAATACCATGGGAATAGAAGCAGGTTTAAAAATTCATAAAAATTCACATACAGATAAAAACAGCCAGGATGATAAGGTGATACAGAGCTCACACTCATTAGTCATATTATATTGTACCATTTGAATATTCTAAACTCATGAATTTGAATGATGTACTTATCTCATAGAAAAATTAAGAACAGGCATTCCAAAGGAGGAAGAGAACATTTCTAGCCTCTAACAAAATGTTGGAAAATCTAACCCTAGACGGTGATTGCACTTACTCCAGGCTTTCCCATCTGTTTTTGTAAATGTAGTATGGAACTGACGAGAGGTTAGAGAAGAAAGGGAGGTGAGCATATAGAAATTATTCTAGCATGTCTCTATCATTCTATCTCTGTTACTCTATTGTTTACCCATTTAGATCTACATGCAGCTCATGCAAAAATTCAGGTATAAAATTCCCCTCAATGCAGCTGGTATAATGGAAGCTAATGTGATTCCTAACATTAGTTCAGATTCTACCTCAAATACAAGGGAACATGAAGGAATAAGCTGTTACCTATTTTGGAAATGTGTTTATTCAAAATGACTCCTCCCCATGGGGTTTTAGGGAATATCACATATGGTACACTGATATTTATTTGGTCACCTATGAAGCATCCTGAACTACATATATCTATATGAGTCAGTAAGGGAGCAGGAGTGAGTTCCAGTATTTCAGTATTTTAATGATGAGATAGTATTTTGAGAATATGTTTCAGGAAGGGCTACCTGCAAGAATTGAGCCTACTGAACCCATAGCCACATTTTATCAGTGATATTTACAAACCTGCTTAAAAACAAAGTTCAAAAGCTGAGAAAAATATTTCTGCCTTGAAGGTTCTAGGAGGGAGCAGCAGAAGGTTCTTGTCTAATGAGGACAGATTATGGTTTTAAATTTCTCTTATCTGAAGAGGAGATTGCATGCTTACATTTAGAGCAGAACCCATTCATGTTAGAAATGCAGAATGAAAGAAAGAAAGAAAGAAAGAAAGAAAGAAAGAAAGAAAGAAAGAA
>NW_022589709.1:39932640-40164724 GCF_004348235.1 Phoca vitulina | reverse complement strand
AAGAAAGAAAGAAAGAAAGAAAGAAAGAAAGAAAGAAAGAAAGAAAGGGAAATGCAGAATCTCATCACCTACTCCAGACCAACTAAATAAGAATCCACAGTTTGACAAGATAGTCCTGGTGATGTGTTTTACACACTAAAGTTTACAAAGTACTTCTCTAAGGCTTTCATTTAGTCAAATATAGTGTTTACAAATCATACACTCCATGATATCCAATACCACCTTAGATACTTGGGATGAGAGATGGCTGGATGAAAGTGAATAACTGGGACATATGCTTAAAAAGATTCACTATATATCTGAAATTCAAATTAACTAGATGTCCTGTACTTAATCCAGCAGCCCTGTCTGGGATGCACACACTGACTTTGTCCCTCCAATTTTGCACAATAAAACTCCCTCCAGCCTATCCTGAGACCAACCTCTTCCATAGGAGTAGCTTTTTGGCCTCTATCCTGAACTACTTTTCACAGTCAGGAATCACTGTCCTATTTGGCTTGCCTGTGCTGAGACCATTCCCAGGATGAGAAAATTACTAAAACCAATGGTAACTTTTTCTTTCTCCTCTAAGTTTTACTTCAATATTTGCTAGTCAAAACATAGTCAGACTTTCATTTCTAGCAATATGGTACAACCACCTCTCCACTGAAGAAACTTCTAAAAATGTTAATAAGATATCTTCTTAAATGCTTTGATTAATTCAAAAGAAAATAAGGAATATTCAGACTAAAATATAAGTAAAGTGTAAAATAGTGTTAAGAGGATCTCTGAAGTCAGGTTTCACCTTGAGATATTTGCTAAACAAGGTAGAATTAAAGTTTCCTTTTCATGGCCCTCAAGGGCTCAAGAGACAAGAGGCATAGATAAAATTCTGGTCAAGGTAAGGAGTCTAAGAGAATATTCTTAAATAGCTATGACCCTGAAGTTCCCGCCTTCATAGCAGAAGTGAAGTTAAAGATATTCCCTGAGATTTCATAAGCAAAAGCTAGTTTTCACATGGGTTTATAGCCTAAATTCATACATGTGGGTACTTTGAAAATCTCAAACCAAAAAACTGAATTTACATTGGTTCCAAACTAGGTAATAGATACAGATGCTACACAGAGGCAAATAAAAATTCTCTCTTGAGCACCTATCTTCATTTGGGACTGAAATATTTCCCACAATTGAGATTTCAAGAAACATAAGGTCATTGCTCAAAATTGCATAACTCACCAAATCCCCAAGAAATCAAAAGAGAAAACAAGCACAAAACAGCAGGAATGGATTTATGAGTATAAAATATGAAATAAACATATATATTTTTAAATGAATATTAAAATATGACTAGAAAAACTGATAACTGATTAAAAGAAATTGACCAAGCAGATTCAAAAATAATCAAAGAGAATTTATGGAAATAAAAAACAATTGAGATTTAAATTTTACCAGATCGAATTAGTAATAGATCGGGGGCGGGGGGGACACCTGGGTGGCTCAGTCAGTTAAGCATCTGCCTTCGGCTCAGGTCATGATCCCAGGGTCCTGGGATCGAGCCTCACGTTGGGCTCCCTGCTCAGCGGAGAGCCTGAGCTCTCCCTCTGCCTGCCACTCTGCCTACTTGTGCTTTCTATCTCTGTCAAATAAATAAATAAAATCTTTTAAAAAAATAATAAATCAGGGATATGGATACATAAAAAATAATATATCAGGAATACATTAGTAAACAGATGAGGAATCTTAGAGAAAACCCCTAAAATCTGTGACATTCAAAAGTCCAATCTTCATAGTAAAGACAAAGTTAAAAACGTAAGTAAACAAAAGCCAGCTTCTACATGGTTTTGCAGCCTTAATTCACACAACTGGAGTGCTCTGAAAAACTCATGCTAATATTTGAATTTACAGAAACACTTACAGAAGAAAAAGAAAAACTAAGGTATAGGCAGTATTTGAAAGGAAATTTCTGAAAATTATCCCATACAAATGAAAGACATAAATCCACATATTCAAAGGCTCCCAACTTTCCAAGTTAGAAAAATAAAAAGAAATCCTCACCCAGATTCACCACAGTGAAACCACAGAACACCAAAGATAAAGAGAAAAATCTTCTGAGAATTAAAAAGTCAAATTATTTTCCACAGAGTGAAGGATAGGCTGATAGTTGACTTAATTTGACAATGAATTAGAGAATTCAATGGAACTATGTGACAGAGAAAATAACTGTGAACAATTAATTTCATGAATTCAATGTTCAATAGTAATAATTTATTGTGGAGTTGGAAAATATAGCCTCAAAAACCTTAATACCAAAATCACATGTTTGGGATAGGAGATACTAGAGGTAAACAATACTAACGTCCTCATATTTTTGGAAGAAAGGTAAAGCTATTGTTTAATATTAGATGGTTGTATAATAAATATTCATGTTAAATGTTTAGGGTATAGTGTGATTGGAAGTACACAGACCATGTTGCTAGTCACAGTGTAATTAAATTAAAGATCATTAAAAAAAGATAACCACATGGGGTGCCTGGGTGGCTCAGTCCATTAAATGTCCAGCTCTTGATTTCAGCTCAGGTCATGATCTGAGGGTCATGAGATAGACCTGTGCGTGGGGTTCCATGCTCAGTGGGGAGTTTGCTTGAGATTCTCTTCCTCTCCCTCTGTCCCTACCCCACCATTCACATGCTCTCTCTGTCTGTCTCGCTCAAATAAATAAATAAACAAATCTTTAAATGAATTTAAAAATAAAAGAGATAACTCTCATAACCATATTTAAAATTTTACAAAACACCATTCCAAATAATCATGATTCAAAAAACATGAAAATAATAATATATTTAAATCCAAATGATAATAAAATACTATATACCACTATTGTGGAATAAAATTAAAACCATATTTAGAAAGGAACTTAAAATTATGTTTATTTTAATAAAGAAGTCAGATAATCAAATAAAATTAGAAGAATATAAAAATAAACCTTAAGAAAGCAAGAAAAGTTGCTAATTCATTCTACTGTATGTGTATTTCCTTTCATTAACTTCTGTTTTTTAACCTTATAGATTAACAAATTTCTCACCTTTTTTTTTAAGTTTGTTTTTTTTTTTTTGACAGAGAAAGGGAGACAGCTAGAGAGGGAACACAAGCAGGGGGAGTGGAAGAGGGAGAAGCAGCCTCCCAGCTGAGCAGGAAGCCTGATGCAGGGCTCCATCCCAGGACCCTGGGATCAGATCTGAGCTGAAGGCAGACACTTAACGACTGAGCCACCCAGGTGCCTCAACAAATTTCTCACTTTTTAAAACAATCATAAAGGGGCGCCTGGGTGGCTCAGTCGTTAAGCATCTGCCTTCAGATCAGGTCGTGGTCCCAGGGTCCTGGGATCAAGCCCCGCATCAAGCTCCACATAGGGCTCCCTGCTCAGTGGGAAGCCTGCTTCTCCCTCTCCTGCTCCCCATTCTTGTGTTCCCTCCCTTGCTGTGTCTCTCTCTGCCAAATAAATAAAATCTTAAATAAATAATAAATAAATAAATAAATAAATAAATAAATAAATAAAACAATCATAAAATTGCCAATCATCTGGCACAAATAATTTTTAAAAATTAGATAAGGTTCTAAAAATAGAAAAAAAAATGAGGCAGGGCTACATTACAATAAACTTCACAAAGATTATAAATGGGTTTTATAGGAATAAATATTAAAAAACGTAACTTAACAGAACTGTCTAAAGATGAAATAGGATATATGAAGAGTTCTATAACCTGTAAATAAATTAAATTTGTAGATAAATTCTTCCTGTACTGAAAACTTCATGTTTGGACAGTTTTATCAGTGAGTTTGATGAAGCAATTATGGACCACATAATTAAAATCCTAAAAATCTATTCTAGGACATAGTAAAAAATAAGCATTCTTCAACTTATTTTATGAGACTAGAATATCTTGGATAAAAACCCAGACAAAGACAATATGAGATAGTCTCATAATCTTTAGATGCATAAATCTAAAAATACATATAAGCAAATTAAACCTAGAAATGTGTGAAAAAATATGACTGAATTAGGTCATCCTAGAAATGTATGGGTTGTCTTTACCTTCAAAAACTAAGTATTATAATTTATTATGTTAATAGACTACATGGAAAAATCATATGATAGTGTCTATTGGTTTAGAAACATTTAATAATTCAGGAATTATACATGATTAAGAAAAAAAAAACCAGCACACAAGAAATAGAAAGGAATTTCCTTGACTGGATAAAGTTATTTTGGGGGAAAAATAGTAAACATTATTCTTAATAGTAGAATAATGAAAACTTTCCCTACAGCATCAGGAACAAGACAACAATGCCTATTATCTTCACTTCTATTCATGATTGTACTAGTTGTCATAACCAGCATAGTAAGGCAAGAAAAAGAAATCAAAAGAAATGAAAAAAAAAACCAAAACCTTCATTAATCATGGATATATTACTGTCTAGCTACAAAGCCTAAGAAAATCAATATATATATTATTAGAATTGATTAGAAGTCAAGTTTAGCAAGCTTATAAGACACAAAATAACATACAAAAATCAATTACACTTTTTATACCTCAGCCACAAATTTAGAATGTACAATATTTTAAAATGTTATTTAATGTTTTATAAAAATATATGAAGCCTGAGAAATAAATCTAACAAAAATCTATAAAAATTTTATAGAGAAAATTATAAATTTATTAAATATTAAAGAAGACTTAAATAAATAGAGAGATGTATATAGGTTGGAAGATTTGCTATCATAAATTCCAAATCTCCCCAAATTTATCAATAAAATTCTAAACAGTCTCTAAATAAAATTTTTAAGTGTAACTTGACAAGCTGATTAAAAGTAGAAAGCAAAGGGCTAAGACTTGCTAAAACTCTCCTGAATAACAAGTTGGAATGTATAAGTATCAAGAATTATTTTTAATTTATTAAAATTAAGAGTGTGGTATTGCTAGACACTAAAAAATAGTTCGCTCAAATAACAAATCCCAGAGAAAATATCCACACATTCAAGGAAACTTGATTTGTGACAAAGGTGATATTTCAGATCAATGGTAAAAATATGGAATTTACAACAAATAGTGTTGGGACAACTGGTTATCCATATGGAAAAAACAAATAAAACTGGAGTTTTATACCCCAATACCCTTCACAAAAATCAATACAGACCTAACTACAGGAACCAAAAATATAAAACTTTTATAAGATAATACAGAACACTATTTTATAAACACCATAAGGACCCCATACAAAAAGTGCAATCTATACAAGGTAGGATTGAAAATTGAAACACCTTCAGATTAAGCAGTTTGTTAAACAAATGACACCATCCAGAGAAAAAGAGAAAAAGTTTTCAACATATGTAATGAAGGATTAGGATACAAAATTTCTAAAGAACAGCTAATAAATAAGAAAACACAGAAGTTTAGCAAAGAATTGAAGAGATACTTCACAAAAAAGGAAATCCAAATAAATGAAAAAGTAATATACGGCATTATTTTTCAGGGAAATGTAAATTAAAACTACAATAAGGTAAGCATTACATACCCACGAGATGGTCAAAAACAAAAACAAAAACAAAAATAAAAAAAAACTGACAACACCAAGTGTTGGCAAGCATGTTATGCAAACAAATATTTTATACATGTATACACTGCTGGTCATTGTGTAAACTGGTAAACTACTTTGGAAAACGGTTTGACCTAATCTAGCAAATTTGAATGCACACATTTATTTTGATGCAGAAATTCCATTTCTCGGTTTAAACTCTAAAGAAACACTCATATATATGTATCAGGAGTATGTTCATAATAGCACGCAGTTTATAATAGCAAATTCTCATTAAAAATATAATAAATAAATCAGGGTGTGATCATACAGTGGAATGCTGGAGAGCACTGAAAAGTCAATTAATTACATTAACCTGCATCAATGTCTAAGCCTCTGAAACCTAACACTGAGTGAAAAAAGCAAATCACTGAATACATACAGTATTGTTCTATTTATTAAAAGTTAAAGGGGCACCTGGGTGGCAGTCAGTTAAGTGTCTGACTCTTGATTTCGGCTCAGATCGTGATCTCAGGGTCATGAGATTGAGCCCCGTGTAGGGCTCTGCACTCAGCGGGAGTCTGCTTGAGATTCTCTCTCTTCCTCTCCCTCTGCTTCTCCCACCACTTGCATGCGTGCACTATAAATAAATAAATAAATAAATAAATAAATAAATAAATAAAATCTTTTTTAAAGAGTTAAAAATAATGTGCAAAAGCAAGCAATATATGGTTTAACATTAGAAACATAGTTAAAAATATAAAGGCAAGGAAATGATAAACACAAATTTAGACTAGTGATTTTCTCAGTTACATGGGAATGGACTGGATTCAGAAAAAGAACACAAAAGATTTCAAAAGCATAATGTTCCATTTTGTAATTTGTGACCCATACATAAGCATTCTTTGAATAATGATTTCTACATTACCTATATTTTATAAATATTTCTTGGAATGTAGTCGATATTTTATAAAACAAAAGTATTAAAAAAGTGAACGGATTTATTAATCCTCACATATTCAATTCAATTGATTTTAAAGGTAATATTGTCCAAAACCAGAATAGAACTAGAAACTGGAGATTCCATAATGTATCATCCTTCTGCGCCACTTGAAACACTGTTAACAATTTAAACAAATCCTCTAATTTCAGTCTACTTGGAGCTGTCACTGAATTCTATTTCCTTACTTGTATTTAGTAAGTGATGAACTAGGGCCCAAAGACTGTATGAAAAAGTCCACACAATGATTAAATGTTTATCACTATGTTAATATATGTTAATTTAACAAGCATTTACTGAGTACCCAATATATATGCAAGGCAATATGTCTAGTGCTGTGGAATTCACAAAAATACAGAGGATACTCAGTTCTTCTCTACCTCTCACCTAGAATTCCTAAATAACTTCTTAGTATCTCATTCTCTGTCTCTCTCTCTCTCTCCCCATTCTGTCCCTAGCAAACCCACCCCAACCATCTTCTCTTTGTTCCCAGACCCATATTTCTACTATACAAAGCCCAACACAGTACCCAAATGATGATAAAAATTTAAGTGGATTTCTCTGATTAGTTTTTTCCTTTAAAGCCTCTGATGGTCCCCATCATGTTCAGGGCCCATACATTTAAAGGCCCAGCATTTTTTACTGAGTGGCAGTAAAAGTGGTTATTTAGATGAAAGAAGCCTACCAATGGGAAGAAAAAATATGGAGAGCAGAAGCCCTATATAAAAAAAGCAGCAGCTAACCTGTTCTAGCCAAGTATTGCCTCATAGGAATAGAAGCTCAGTGTTGTTCTTTCTTAAGAAAATCACGGAAACTGGATTTTTATTGAAATAACCTAACTTTTCAGTTCATTTTTGAAGCCATAAAAAGACCTTTTGACCTACAAAATAGAGTAGTGTTCCCTCCTTGACATAGCAGGCAGGGCTCTTCAAACTCTGTTTCCAAACTAACTTCCTTCTGTCTCTTCCCACACTCTATGTTCTGCACTCAGACATCCTGAACATGCCAGGTTCTTTAACGGTTCCAAGATGGGTGCACAGTTAGACCGTGGGCCAATCCCTGATCCAAGTCTACTCACCTCTAAGGACTGCACTCGAGACACCTCTACTTGGAAGTCTTCCTTAACACCTAAAGGACAAAGTCAGCCATGGTTTACTATATCTGTCTCCTTTTCTTTGTTCATGTACATACAGGCTGTCCCTGACTCTCATATTTTCAGCTTCTGAACAGCCAACACTTTCATGCATTATACATCGACACTCCAAAGTGCCTTTTGTATGCCAAATCCAGACTTTCATACATCAGCAGATCAACGAACATTTTGCACTAATGTGTGGTGGCGCCGCCTGACAGCCAAGAGTTCTGTTTGGGCAGTCATGCCATCTTTGTCTGCAAGAGCAGGCTTTATGTAATTATTTGAATGTTTTTTGCTCTTTGCCCTTATTATTTTGCCAAAATGAGTGGAAAATGAACATTGAAAATGCTGATAATGGTGATAAAATCATAGGTCTCATAAGCTTAATACAGTTGAAACAAAGTGAAATCATTAGTCATTCCCATTATGGCACATCTTTAACCCCAATCAGGCTCTTATTAGATTTAAACCCAGTCAACTGTGGTTCAATTATGAAGGAAAAATATAATATTAAGGACCTTGTATAAAATGCTGGAAATAAATTGTTGAAGACTGCATGTAAATGGCAAGGTATAATTAGAGATTATGTCATATAGACTTTAGACCTCAAGGGAAAAAGAAAATTCTGTATTAACGTGTAAGTCTATTTTTTTTAACATTATGATTCTATTATGTGTTTAAAGAATGTATTATGTATGAATCCATGGATATTTGATAAGCTCTTTCATTGAGAATCATGGTGCTTTTTACTACATCCTTAAACTTTGGGTGCCCTTGATCAACTTGTTCCTTCATTTGCTCACTCACTCACACACCATCCAGGAGTACTAAAAAATCTATCCTTGTTTATCCTCCACTCAATAGCCACCAATTCCAAGGTGGAGGCTACGGTGTACCTTCTGCTACCAGCAGAGATGAAATAACCAATTTAGAGCAAAGATGGCACATACCTTGGGGAGCAAAGAGATAAGACCTCAAGTACTGCCCCTAGTAGTTCTCTAAAAGAAAAAGTTCTAACAATTTCTGACTATATGTCAGGTACTGTTTTAATGTCACTTTATTAATCCTCATAAAAACTTGTCAAGGGCCATTGAACAAATGAGGAAAATGAACTCAGAGAGTTTAAGTAATTTAGCCAAAGTCATACATACCCACAACTAGACAAGATGCAAGTTAAAAACAACTGTATCTAAATGCAAAATGCATCCTCTTCCAAAAATACAGTGCCTTCAAGTGTGTTCAGTATTACAAATACTGGTCAAGGCTAATTTTTTTAAAGATTTATTTATTTATTTATTTATTTATTTATTTATTTGAGAGAGAGACAGAGAGAGTGCACAAGTAGGAAGGGCAGAGGGAGAGGGACAGAGAATCTCTAGCGGACTCCACACTGAGCATGGAGCTCAACACGGGGCTCAATGTCACAACTCTGAGATCACAACCTGAACCGAAATTAAGAATCGGACACTTAACCAACTGTACCACCCAGGCACCCCTGGTCAAGGCTACTATTAAATGATCAAATGATGATGGTTCTTCTGATCCATCCTTTAAACCTGTCCCTCCGTTTATGATGATTTTTCTATTTCAGAAAGTTCTATTGCAGCCATTTCCCAAATGGTTGGTTTGAAGAGTTGCTACAAAGAAACATCTCATTCATCACCCAATAGGTGGTGATTTTTAAAAATGTTAAATGTTTTACACAGTTCACCTAGAG
The DNA here is from genome assembly GCF_004348235.1 of Phoca vitulina. Classification (NCBI taxonomy): domain Eukaryota; kingdom Metazoa; phylum Chordata; class Mammalia; order Carnivora; family Phocidae; genus Phoca; species Phoca vitulina. The sequence goes on along the minus strand of NW_022589709.1, from coordinate 40,155,319 downwards.
CCAAAGTTTTCTGAAATGAATTCCTTTTATCCCTCTCAGAAGTGAACTTAGCCTGTGTGCATCTTCTCACAGTTTGTCCATTCAGAGATTTTAAATTTTATGATATACCTGAAAGTGATGACTAGTGTACACAGTAAGATGAAAATCAAACCTACATTTCCTGCTCACAGTCATGTGTCATGTGATGCTGTGGGATCATGGGATCCATGGGATCATGGCAATTTCAGGTTTTTTACTCTATAAATTGATGCTCAAATACATGAATGAATAATTGAAGATTATTCTTGTGGATGTCTTACTCCCTTTCCTCAATTTCTCACTAGCCTTTTCCTCCTTGAGGCACTAGTGCCTACAAATCTAATAAATATATAGGTCTTAAAGGTTTTCAATATCCACCCATTTCCTTTGGCTTCTTTGTAGAATTTAATATGTGCATTGTCCTTGCTCTATTTCTATCTCGTATGCTGGCTCTTCTTAAAAAGATAACTCCCAGAGGTTGTGAAGACTATTCTCTGGCTGCAATCACTTACCTGCATCTATATTTATATCTACCAGCTCCATGTCCATTGAAGATATTATTGGCGGCCCTTTCAGACATACATGAATCCCTTTTGCCTGCTGCCATTAGCTCATTATCTTCAACTTCCTCAGATAGCTAACCCCACAGGATCTTGGGATCACCTAACTAAACGTACCTGAGAGAAACACCCCACTTTGGGCGACTCTGAGCAAGTGAGTAGCTAATGTGGATACAAAAGCCCTACTGCCTCAAGGTGGGACAGACTCTCTGGTGTAATTTATGTTCCAGTCCTTCCCTATGACATCAGGCTAAAATTGAACACCTGAAACCAAGTCTTTGCTTAGCTTTTTCTCCTTCCCTATCCTCTTCTCTCACTTACACAGAAATTTCTCCTGAACACATACTCTCCTTCCTAGTTTTACACATTGTCTTAGGTGAGGCTCTACTTCTAAGGAAGATGATCTAGAGAAAATGCCTAAAACCAAAAGAGAGTATATGGATTTTTTTTTTTTTTTCTGTAAGCAGTGGCCATAACCCAGTTTACCAGTGGTGTGACTCCAAAATTTTAGACTGTGGGATGTTCCTCCTAAAATCTGTTATTTGTCTGCTACATCCAACTGGAGCTAAAAATGGATGTTGAAATCCAGCCTGGTAATATAAAAACCATTTCCTAGGGCGCCTGGGTGGCTCAGTCGTTAAGCGTCTGCCTTCGGTTCAGGTCATGGTCCCAGGGTCCTGGGATCAAGCCCCGCATGAGGCTCCCTGCTCCGCGGGAAGCCTGCTTCTCTCTCTCCCACTCCCCCTGTTTGTGTTCCTTCTCTCACTGTGTCTCTCTCTGTCAAATAAATAAAATCTTAAAAAAATAATAAAAATCATTTCCTGTCTACCCCTTCATGCCTTGGCCAAGTTTCTATATGTACCTGATGCTCTTCTGGAATAAAAGGGAACCTGGTCATGTTGGTATGGTGGAGATTCAGGACCTCAAGACTTATGGACCTATGGATGTCATGGCCCTATGGGTAACTGAGGAGAGCATCTTTGATAGGAAGAAGCCTCAGGACGAAAGAAAACAATCAGAGTAAGTCTTGTCCAAGAAGACAAAAATAAATTTGTTTTAGCAAAGAGTTTACAATAGGGTCAAGAGATGGATCACGGAAGTTTGGGGGGAGTGAATTCAGGGCTGAGCTTGACACAGTATCAGGAAGCACTGACACACAGTAGATAGATTCATGGCCTTGGGATAAGTAGTGACCTTTTACAACTGAGCTATCTTTCACATACCTGGAGGATGAAATCCTATCCACTTTCTTGGAGATCAACTGATCTGTTTTCTTCTGACTCCCAGAATGCAGTTTTGAAAACTAAGCCCTTCTTACCATTCCACTACCATGAACCTTTAAGCTTGTGATGAGTTCCTTTCAGTTAAGATTCTTGTAGGCTATTCTCCCTGAGTATCTGACCTCATTGCTGTAAGGACGATATAGAAGCTGGATTTCCCATAGTCTTGTGTTTCCAAACCACTCTCTTCTGTTGCCACATAAGAAATAATATGGTAATTTTGTAATATTAATTTTGACAATTCAAGTTATTATATGCTTTTTTAATAACAGAAAATTTTTAAAGATTTTATTTATTTGACAGGGAGAGAGCAAGCGAGAGAGACAGCACAAGCAGGGGGAGCAGCAGAGGGAGAGGAGGAAGCAGGCTCTCTGCGGGGCTCAATTCCAAAACCTTGGGATCATGACCTGAGCCAAAGGCAGACACTTAACCAACTGAGCCACCCAGGTGCCCACAAGTTATTATGTACTATTTTTAATTGTATATCTGCTTCCATCTTCTTGACTTGATTAAAAGCTCCTAGAAGAGCCATATTAATATCTCCTTCAAATCTTAGTATTCTGTCAGAGTAGACCTTTCATATTTTTAGGATGAATGAACAGCATGTTATTTATTTAACAAGAAATTATTGTGCACCTATGCACTGGCACCTTTTCTACCCATTTGTGTAAGTGTCTCACTTTGAATGATACAAACATGATGGTCTCTTCAAGGAATTTTACATTTGATTGAGTAAAAATGGCCAGTAAATAAATCACAGATCATAGTTAAGTTTTATAAAAGCAATAAAAGAGGGAATTATGAGAGAAAAGAAGCGGTTTGGGAGAGAGGCCCCTTTAGTTAGAGTGCTGGGGGGGCATTGTCTGAAGGAGTAATTCTCCAGCTGAGAAATAAAAGACAAGAGAGAGGAAGCTGTGCTGGGAGGAAGCACCGGCAAGCATTAAGTTTCTGAAGTAAGAAAAAAGAAACATGTTGAAGAAGCAGAGAGAAGGTCAGTGAGGATGAAATGCAGTGTGAGGAAGATGAGTTTTACCAGATGCAGCCTGAGAGGAAGGCAAAGGCAAGTCAGGCTAAGTCACTAAGCTTCTTAAGATTCACCAACATATATCAGCATGAGCTGCACAATTTGTAAGACCTGGTGCAAAATGAAAATGTGAAGCTCCTTATTTTTAAAAAAATGGAGGGAAATGCAGTTTAAAGTACTAAAGTACTAAAATATAACCCATTTAACTTCCTCCCCAATCTCTTTCAATTTATCATGATGTCTTTTATTTGCTATTTAATGCCTCACTCCCTCTGGCATACAGATACTTGTTAGGTAAGCACTTTGGGACACGTAGTGCCATGCTCCATCCCCAAACATGGCAGAGTGTAAGCCCAATCCCTCACCTCGCCCTACCCCTGACTCCCCTCAGAGACTAAGATGATATAAATTCTCTGACTCAGAAAAACTGTTAACACCATTTTCAATGGAAAAACTAGGTTGTGGAGAAGGTAATGCCTTGACTAATCAAACACAAAACCAAAGTACTTGAAACATAATTTTCAAGGAGGAATACACCTAAAATGACCATGTATTGCATCCTTCAGCTTGCAGGAAATACCTCACAAATCCTCGATCTAGAGACAGTTAAGAGAGAGCTGATGAATCTCTTTCAATTCTGTTCTTTTTTTTCCTTTTACTAAATTCCTAGTTAAATCCCAAGATTTCTGTTTAGACCAACATTTTCTCATTCAACATTTATTGAGTACCCACCGTGTGCCAGGCACAGACCTGAATACATTAACTCCCAAACTAAAATGCAAACCACAATATAACTAAAACTCAGCTTTTTGTATCGTACAGTGTTTTTACAATGAGAGTTCCATGTTCCCAATGAAACTGAGCTTTTAAATTTAGCATTTTTTAATGTCCTAAATACTGCTCCATCTTATTTAACACCTCACGCTCTAAGACAGATTTCCACACTTGTAGATGAGGTAACTGAAGTTCCACTGTCAGGTAATTGGGAGAGACGCACAAAAGGAGATTGAGCTTTCAATTCAGGTTTGTCTCACCGTAAAGACTTGGAATTTTACCTATAAATCATCTTCTCCCCCTTCTTCCTCTTCTTCATTGAATTACCATGCCTCTTATATCCTCACATTCAGAAGTACTCCAGAAGTCAACAATTCTGAAATATCTATTTGAAAATAAGAAAAAAGCCTATCTTGTTTGTATTTACTTAGTTTTAGAAGAGATATGCTTGTTTGAATTACCGACAAGAAATGTTGAATGCAATACTAATAAACCGCAACGCTTGTACATAGTACCCACTGGAAATGTTAGACGGAAGTGCCTCGCTGAAATACTCAAAATCAAGCACGGAATTAGGTTATTCAAAGAGACAAGTTTGTGACTTAATGTTATTTACTACCTTATTTGCAAGGATCACATCTTCCCCAACTCTAACAGTTGTATGTCTGTGCTTAAAGAGAGGTCTATAGATCAAGGCTGTGATTTTCTGAATACATCAAAAGTCTCAGAGCATTCCCAGGGATCTGCTGATTAACCCAGTAGGATATTAATTATGAACACATCTGCCATTCTTACTTTTTGTTCTTTTGCTTTAAATAGGAGTGGAGTAATTCAGACCTGTGTGTGATTAGGTGTAGCTAGCAGTACATGATGAGCTAGATTTAGATACATTTATGAAACATTAGATAAAATGAAACAGTTTACTAGAAAACATAACTTGTATTGGAGATTAAATGTTTTAAAGTAGAGAAAAGTTGGTTTTTTTAAAAGCTTAACCTTAAATGAAACAGCATATGAGGTGGGTGAATGTGAAAGAATAGATTAAGCTTCATTGTTTCTGGAGAACAAGAGTATTTATAGTCCCTTACTTCGTGACTCATCACTGTGCTGTAAAATATTTGGGGTATTACTCATAACTACAAAAAAGACATAGAATAGAACAGTTTGATGTTAGGGCAAGGGACAAGGTGAACAATCTGGCATTCTACTTGTGACATTCTCATTTGTAATAAATTGAACAATTTCTATAATTTTTGGCTGCTTTTCTTTCTCTGCAAAAATGAATATACCATTTAAAATAAGTGATAATCCATGTGCCTCAAATCTAAAACTATCAAAACTGGCAAAATGGAAATAAGACATAGGACTACAAGAAATGTAGCAGATTGTAATGAACCTCCCCCTCCAACCTCAGATTTTTTGAGCAATGTAAATATATGATTATTATGAAGACATGCATTGGAGAGCAAACACATTATCCCAAGGGCATTTCCTTCAAACATTGCTTCTCTCTACAGATAAGATGAGCACCAGAAGGAAGGAAACATAACAAAAATGGAGGAAGTATTGATAATGGATGAGAAGAGTGACATGATATAAATCCTATAACATTCAAAAAAAACCATATTTTTGCAGATAAGACTAGTAATTTTAAGCAGTAGCTTATTAATAGAAAATGATTCATTTTATAGACTTTTTCTAGTCTTTTTCACTAAGAACTAAATACACTCTAAAATGAAGTTAACTTTCCACAACAATATTAGTTCTTCTTAAAGAAAATGCTGATTAATTATCAGTTGCTCTAAACCATCTCAAGAATAGAGAGAAAAAATATGTCAAAACGTTACTAACTTCCCAGGAATATAATTTAATATTACCTCTCTTGAAAGCTATAGAAATTTTTGCTTTGTTACTTACTTTTGCCTATATTCACTACTGCATTCAGCCAATTATATTTCTAGCATTTTACCATTAAGATTTTCATCCTCCAGAAAGATCATATCTGGCCAAGTTTTTAGACTTTGTATTTGTTCTAAAGGATAAACTGAATATTGGCATAATGGAGAAGCTACCCTCTATTGGTTAAAAACACTAGGAATAGTGTTATTATTCTGGAATAATCTTAGGTAGTTGCTATGGGCTTAGAGTTGTGTTAGGGATACATATAATATATCTTTGTCAAAATATATAAAATAAGTATAGCTGGGCTAGTTCCTCTAAGGTGGTGAACTATCACTTACTGGCTTTATCTCCCAGAATATTAATCCTGGAAATTCCAAAGAAATCTGAAGAAGGTGAATGGTTCTGTCAGTTTACCTAGAAACTGCTGAAAAATTCTGGACTAACCAAAGGTGGAGGTTCTAGAATATGTCTTTGTGTGTTAGGAGGCAGTGTTCTCAACCTTGACACTCTCGACATTTTTAGTCAGATAATCTTTTGTTGAGTGGGGCTTCCCAGTGCACTGTAGAATTTTTAGCAGCATCCCTGCTGTCTACCCACTAAATACCAGTAGCATAAGCACCACCCATCCCTCCAGTCATAAAAATCAAAAATACATCCAAACATTGATACTCTTCCCTGGAAGGCATTGAGAACCATGGATATAGATGATTCCAATCCATCGTCTCTTCTAAAACCTGTATCAGGACACAGGTACAGCATCCAATTTATGATACAGCAAAAATTCTGAGTTAATAAAATGATTCATTGCAAAAATCAAATTAAGGCTATGGCTTTTTAATTCAAGCCTAATAGCCTCAAGGTAGCCACTATAAAATTGAGGAGAAAAAGATATTAGGATCAAAAACATTTAGCAGATTAAAGGACACTGTCTAAAAAGAATTTGGGGTGGACTTCTAGAACATGAAAGTTACTGGAAACAAATAGATTTGAAGCTTATTAAGTTTGTAAAGCAACTGCATTACATAAGAAATCACATGACTGATTGAAAAATCATCTGTCTTCTTAAAATTTAAGACAACTCTTCGGCCCCCAGCCTTCCAAGAGCAGGAAATGGGCTGAGAAAAAGGTGTTAAGTTTAAGATGGCACATTTCTCAGCATCCACTTCACATGGGACCTCTATTTTCTATTGTTCTGAGAACAATAGAAAAGGAATAGAGCAGAATCATGACCTAATTAAGGAAATCCCCACCCATTACCTGCCTCCTTGAGGTAGGGGCCTTCACCTTATCTATACAGGGATTTCACATTTGCTATGAGCCAAGGACTGTGGTCTGTTTCCAATCCTTCCCCTTTCCTAATTAGAGAATTCCACTGTTGTGTTTGCAGAGGAGGGCAGATACAATTTGTCTTTCAAGTTCATGGGACTCTGGAAAAAGCAAAGACACAATTAGACCTAATTCAGAGGCTATCATGAATCCAGAGTTCCTGGACTATGAGTTGGATTCAGTGATTGAATAAATTTTAGATCATCTCCTTGGGGAGGGGTTGAATTTGTTATATGAGTGGGATGAAAGTAGCAAGGGGATATTTCATGACTGGAAGGTTGGATTGTGGCAGAACACAAATATCCATATGGTTCTTTACATTCCCCAGCCTCTCTTACAGTTAGATTAAAATTATATGACTAGTTCTGGCCTCCAAAGTACTATAAACAGAAGTGACACTTATCAGGCAGTTAAACTTATTGAGGCAGTTTAGAGAGCACAGTGCTTCATCTAAATCTTTTTTCCTTTGGCGGCCTCCTTGGAAGCCATATGTTGAGATAGTGGGGGCACAAAATGGAGTGGATCTCTGAGTCACTGTCTGAGGAAGAACCTCTGCTATGCTTCACCAGGCTTTGTTGTGTTAGACCACTGAGATTACAGAGTATATTTGTTACTGCATGGACTAAACTGTCCTTTCTAATACAGTTCTTTAACAAAGAGTTCCAGCATCATCACAAACATGGATAGAGCTAGAAAATATGCCACTACTGTAGGGCTTAGCTACAAACAGAGCTGACTGCTGGTAAAGATGTATTTAGGGTTTCATTTAAAATACATTAGACAGTATGTAGCAAAGACATGAAAGAGGTGTCTTTCCTTACTCAATACATTCTTCATACCTCTACCAGATTAATTTTTTTTAATCAAGATATGAATTACACAGTTTTCTTACTTAAAATCTATCTAATTTCCCCCATTGCTTACTATACTACATCTTCATTCTGTCACGTAGAATCTTCCTCACTATAAACCTAGCCCATGTTTCTACTTTTGTATCTCATTTCTCTCCTACCTTTATCCTGCAATTCAGAAAACTGGATTGTCAATCCTTACTTGTGCTCTTCTAAACCAGGACTTTTGCTAATACCATTTCCTTTGGCCAAAATATTCTCCCTGTCTTCCAATTTATAGTCTTCCTACCCTTCAAGATCTATCTCATCAGGGACGCCTGGGTGGCTCAGTCGGTTAAGCGTCTGCCTTCGGCTCAGGTCATGATCCCAGGGTCCTGGGATTGAGTCCCACATCGGGCTCCCTGCTCAGCAGGGAGCCTGCTTCTCCCTCTGCCTGCTGCTCCCCCTGCTTGGATTCTCTCCCTCTGTCTGACAAATAAATAAAATCTTAAAAAAAAAAAAAAAAGATCTATCTCATCCATTACATCTTCAGCAAAGCCTTTCCTAATCCCACTAACAGGTAATAGAGCCTCTTCTATAGCACTAACAAATTCTGATTTTTGGTTATGGCACTTAGTTGAAACCATTTTTTTGTTATGTCTTTGCATTACTTGAGTTATTACTAATTTATAAGTTTGATGGCGAAGCCTAATGTAAAATAAAAATTAAATAGATGGAATGAATTGGTGTATGGAAATAACATAATCAGTCTACTGCACTAAAGAGTCTTTCTGCTGCGACTCTCTCCATTTTTTCTTCTCCACCTTCACCACAGGTATTTGAAAATTCTCCTCCTTTTAGGAACAGCATAATTCACATGAGTCTGGAAGCCTACTATTCCCACTATTCTTATGCTGACAGCATTACATAAGACACCATCTTAAGCAAGTTTCACTTGTCCTAACTATTTGGACCCTGAATATCCTTGCTCTAGTACTTCCCCACCATTGATTGCTCAGTTCCTCTGCACTATAACAGTATACTGGATCAACTCAATTCAACCCAATCAGGAGTTCAACAGAAAATGTATCTTCATGAATATTTTATTAAATTGATCTAAGCAAAATTCCAGAGAGATTTAAATTCCCATCTAGGTTTCTGCATATATGCCAACTTTAGTAAACATAGCTACATATCATCCATGTCAATAGACATATAAGATGAACTCCCAAGGTGGATTATTCACACTGTGGATTTCTCAAGACAAATTCACACCTGCCTTTGCCCACTATCGGGTCAGATCATAGAACAATGATTTTAAGAAAATAATTATCAGTCTAAGCATGAGTGTGGAACTACCCATAATCCTCTGTTTAAGTATGCCTTGACCTACATTCTAAAACTTTGCTACCAAGAGAGCTGTTCCATTTCACCCACGAAAGTGGCTATTGGAGTCCATAGTTTGGGATATTCTGGACCTCGTCTCTTTTCCAGTGATACATCTACCAAACCATTTTAAAAAATCAATTGAATAAAAGGGAAATATAACATGCATATCTGTACTCAAATAATGATAATGAATGCTTAGTGCACATATCTGCATTCACTTCAAGGGAAGCCCATTGAAAGAAAGAGAATGAAAAGTGGCTCCACTACTCCCATATCCCTTTCTAGGATAACCAACTGTTCTGGTTTGCCCTGGACAGAGGGAGGTTCCCAGAACAAGGGACTTTCAGTGCTAAACTAGGGAAGTCCCTCCAAATTAGGACTAATTTTTTTACCCTACCCCTCACAGATTATTAATATGATAGCCTCAGTTCTTGGCAAATTCCAAAATACAGGAACTTACTCTAGAATTCATTTTGCTTTTTCATTTCTATAAATTATGGAGGCCAGATATGATTTGTTCTTAAGAATTCCAGACATTCCTCCTCAATCTCAGGAGGTCTAAATCCCCTTTCCCAAAGTGTTTGAGTTTCTGGGTCTCAAGCCATAAAATAGTTGGGGAGGTACTCTTAAGGAATCAACTGCTCTCTGGTGGTTCAACTGTATTAGCTAAAAGAGATCCTTTGCTTCCCTACCTCATATTTTCTGTCCCAACTCAATCACAAAATGAGAAGAAAAAAAAATTGTCATGGGTCAGGAGACTTTTCAAACTACAGATAAATTCTCTTAGCTAAACTATTCCATTTATACATCTTGGCAGTAGTTAGCAGGGAAAAACCTAAAGAGACAACAAAAGAAAAATGTATGGTTTTTTTTGTTTTTTTGGTTTTTTTTTTCCGGGAACTTCTGAAGTGTTGGAAAGTGTTTCTATTTAAAAGCTCCTGACAATGACTGGCAGGACCTGAGAAAACCTCTCAAGATGAGCCCCACCCTCTGAGAAATATTATCAGAACAGTAATTGGGAACACCTAATCTGTTCTAACCACAATTGAGGGATCGTGATCTAATTGCTACTTGGTGGTCCTTCTCAAATGCCACAAGAAGAAAATGAACAAAACACAGATCAATACTAAACACCAAGGAAGGGCTACCCAACCTCAGAGAAGGGGAGAAGTTTTAATATTCTAAACTAAACTGACAATAAAGATGGGGAAACTTGTATAGATTGATTGAGAGAGTGATTACTAACAGGCCCATTAGGCCAATGTCTTCTCAAGAATCTGACATTTAAAATCAAAAATAGGACAGGCCTAATTTTAAATTTTGCAATTAGGGAATTTAATTTAAATGTGAAGGAGAATGGGAGGTGTATATATCAACCCAATTTAGTGCAGACAGAAAAATAGACAGAAATGGAAATTACAGAGTCAATTCAGAATAGACATAATGAAGCCCATTTACATTTGATGTAATAGATGTTTAGAATATTAATGACCCAAAGGCAAAATCTGAGGGTACTGACAGTTGGAGTATTTAAATACCAACTTTTGAACTTTCTTTATTTTTCACAAGCATTTTCTAAATTACACATATAAGTAACCGTGAAAGAGTTAAACCAAAATTTCACCAATAACATAATTGATCTTAAGGCCCTAAACCAATTTAGTTAAGATTTAATCAATGGTGCCTCAGTAATAGGTAACTCTGATTCTTCTAATGAATTGCCTTGAAGGTTAATTCTAAGTTCAGAAAGTTGATGGCCATCATCGTTAGTGTGGAAAAACGGAAGCAGAAAATGGGCCTTTGACATTTATCATCAAACCTGGACTACAAATGCACAAATCATTTACCTTTATCCATCTTTATGTAGTAATCAAGAAAGATGCTTTCTCACTCATTTGCTTTGTCAACCAGGCAATAGCACATGTCATCCAAATTTTAAAAGAAATTACTTGGAAAAGGAGACTCTAAGAAGAGGAGTAGCAGACATATGCTCAAACTGTGACATTTCAAATGATATGTCATATGATATAATATCTAATCACACATAGAGAAGGGAACCATTTCTTTGTGGAAAAGAAAAACACAAAGATATTTAAGCATCAGTCTGGTGCCTAGTGACACTACAAATCTTTTACAAAGTCGGGCGAAGAAATTAAGTGAAACTCCACTTCAAGGCAGATTTTCCTTTCAAACAAGAATCTACCAGGAAAGATTGATGTCTGTGAGATCCTGCCACTTTGTTAACAGGGGGTCACAAGTCCTAGTAATTACCTGCTTTTAAAAAAATATTCAAGAACAGATTGAGAATCTTGGACCCAACATCTAAGTGAGAACAATTCAGCTGCCATTACATAACTTCTTTCTTCATTATCGCACAGCAGATGATACTTGCTTCTCTGTTTCATGTTTTGTTTTCTAACCTGAGCCACAGGCCAGATTCTCCTCCTCTGTAACTCTGCAGGGATTCTTTGGTTTGTACCTTTTGTGTAATTCTGCTTGGCATTCTAAATATGGCTCATTACCCTGGTTTCAATATATTTCTTGATTTTTACCTGCAGACCTTCATTAAGTTGAGCGCCTGGAACAAGGGGTAGTTTTTGTTTTTTTTTTTCCAGCAGAAGAAACCTGGGGATATTATGGATTTGGGGCTATAATAACTAAGTTTCTATTTCATAAATTGGAAAGGGGGAGAATCTTCTTTGAAGAATGAATTCTATCATTTAGCAACTCAAACTGCAATGTATTGCTACAGTGTCTAGTGATCACTCCCTAGACTAATGTCGTATACTTATACTCTATTGAGATAATTTCCAAAATGGTTTAACAAAGATGAATTACTGGATTCTAATCTTTGCCGTCTGAGATTTCTCAAAAACAAAGCTGGGTCTCTGTATTGATCAAATTACAATAACTTATGCCTCTTGTCTAAGAAATATAATTTCTGAAATGAAGTCAAAATCACTTCAAATTCATCCCATCTTTGTTTAAAACAGGTGATTTTTATGTTCCAAGTGTTTCACCTAATGTTTGTGTGAGGTGGTCTTGCACTCCAGAAGCACCAGGCAACTCTGACATAACCCTCAAGAGACAATCACATACTCTGTGAACATTCGTAATATTTTCAACCATTACTTTTTTCAGCTCCCTTTGATGATTCATGCTAAGGGTAGAGAACCGGAAGGGATATTTTCCTTCAAAGCCATAAAAATAGCCAAAATGGATTTTCTTTTAGCCATACATTTCAACATGCATAAACTCTCTGGCTGATATTTCTTGCCATTTGGTCCAACTATACTTCCTGAAGACACTGTATGAAAAGAACTAGTCTAATTTAAGAAGGAATCTGTCCCTGGTAAAACAATACATACAGAAAGGAAAAAAGAAATCATCCAAATTAGCCAACTTCCTGAAAGCCTTGATCTTAGAATCTGGTTTTAAATAGAAAACTTAAACAAAAGTTACTATCCAAGTCATTTTGCTCTCGGTACGTTTAGGATCATTTTATGGAAAATAAGCACAGTACATTTTAAACTAATCATAAGGTCAATGAAACTTACACAATTTAAGTAGATCCCTTCTATATGCTCCGATTCCACCTTGCATAAACTCAGGTATATTTCACTTTCATTTGTCATCAAAACTCTCCCTTATTAATAATTTCTATTCCAATGGTAAGTTTATTTTCAGAGAAATTTACCATAACTTTTCCAGAGATTTATTAAGATATATATGGCCTCCCCAAAGTGTGAAAAAGCAAGCTATTCAGAAAATAACTTAATTCACAACATATGTATTCTTTATATATGTGTAGGGAACCATATTTGAGTAATAAAGCTCTGCCATTCTCCTCTACTGTGGTTTAAATCACCTCTTTTGGAAAGCATATGAATTTTACGAAAAGACTGAGTGTCTTATGATTTTTTTTTAATTTAAAAATTTACATGCACACAAAGAAAGTAAAGTGCGTATTTACAGACTCACTACTGTGTTCAGATGGCAGTAACTATTGGGACAAACACTCTCAGCCATGGAACCTGCTCAATTGACAATGGTCTCACAATCAGAACTAAGAAGCTACAGAAGAAAACATGCTGTGGATTATCATAAATTATTAACACTTCTGAGTCTGATTCAGTGGGGCTATTATTTTATTGGAAATGGAGACAAAACTCAAGAAGAAAAGTGTAACAAGTACTTAACAGGGTAAACATCGTGATATTATTTGCTAGGTATTTGTTATATATGGGAAAAACACAGCCCTGAATTCTAGACTAGTGGACCTTAAAGCATGGTTTCTGGATCAGCAATCACAGTATCTCCTGGGAACCTGTTGGAAATGCAAATTCTCAGGCCCCACCCCAGACCTATCTAATCAGAAACTCTGGGACTGAGCACAGCAAATTGTTTTAACAAGCCCTCCGGGTTATTCTGATGCATGCTCTTGTTTAAAAAAACAGTGTTCTAGATAATCATTTTTAGGAGGTAGTAAATTCAAATATAGACAGAGCCACAAAATATTTTGCATATGCAATAATAAAAAAAATTTATTTAGTGCTTTGCAAATTACAAAGCACTTTCAAATGCATTAATCTCATTTGATCTCTCAATATTATTGTGAGATGGCCTGAGGAGGCACTGGCATTTTTATTTTACGCAATTAAATGGGGTTTGAGAGAGGTTAAATAAATTCCACAACCTCACAAAGCTTGTTAATAGAATTAGATTAGAACCCAGGTCTTCAGGCAGTAAAACATGCAGGCTTCTACTAAGTAAAAAAAAGAGGAAAAAAAAAGTGTTGATGGGAATTAGTACAGATTCTTTGTTTCACAACCTCCACTTGTGTCCAAACAATGCTGTAAACTCTTTGAACATTTTTAATTAAGTAGCATTTAAAAATGCTAAAAATGCTATGAAGAATTTACACTGTACACATCCATTTTAGATAGATATTCAAGTTAAGTTGTATCTCTAACCAAAATCAAATGAAATAAATTCTCAAGTTTACCAAAGCCCTAGTTAGTAAGTTTTTACTTATAACAATCATTCATTTTAGCTCGTGTTGCAAAAGAGCAGTTAAGGGTCCCAGGTGGTTTCAGAGAATTCTATTTTCATAAAAGCATAAAGAAGAAAGAAGTTGAAATTGGGGGGAATTCAGTTAATCATTTTTGAATATTAATTCATCAATTTATGGTATAGGAAGTAAGAAATCTACCTGGAATTTTTGTTTCCTATCTGGAAGACACACTCTAGATATTCTTCACATAGTGCTTTCCTAAAGTGAGTGGGAAGACATTACCTGGACCTGCTTCTTACCATTAGTTGAGTGTATCTCTCCCAAAACTTTAATAATCATAGTCACTTATTCTAAAATGGTTTCTATCATGACCAAATCCCTTTTTATGGACTCCTCTCAATTTTAAAAGAGGAATTTAAGGGATTTAAGGGTACTAACAAAGTTGACATGTTTTCAGTTCAGATTGACACTACTCAAGACAGAGGTACAAATGGTGTTTGTTCAGTAAAATTAATATAACCCAGAATCTGTGAGAATGTCTGATATCTATAGAAAGATTAAAGCACAATGCTGGAGAAAACATGTTTTAGACTGCTGCAGATGTTCTCAGATCCAAAGCATCTCTACAAAAAAAAAAAAAAAGTGTGAGATGTTTCTTTGAATGACACAGGAGGACAATTTAAAAATCTAGCCCAGGATTTCTCAAACTGGAATCCAAGAATGTATTCTGAAGAATCAGAACATCCATAAGAATATTTTAATTGTATATTATTTGTAACTGTGATGGTTAATTTAAAAAAAAAAAAACTAACCAGTTATAAAGAAACTTCTTTGAGATGATCATTCACAATTGAATAAACTGTTTTCAAAGATTGAACATATGTTTCTTTTTTCCTAAGATTTTATTTATGTATTTATTTGTTTATTTATTTTAGAGAGAGAGCATGTGCTAAAGCGGGGAGGGGCAAAGGGAAAGGGAGAATCTTAAGTAGACTCCATGCCCAGGGTGGAGCCAGATGAGGGGCTCCATCTCACAACCCTGAGATCATGATCTGAGCCAAAAGCAAGAGTCAAACACTCAACCAACTAAGCCACCCAGCCATCCCTGAACATGTGTTTCTTAAATCATTCTTTCCTAAACTAGGGTTCAAGAATGTACATCCAAATGAATTATGAGAATCTTTTCCTTTTATTTTTTTTTTTTTTTTAAGATTTACTTATTTGGGGGAGAGAGAGCATGCTCACACGAGAGTTTGGGGAGGGGCAGAAGGAAAGAATCTCAAGCAGACTCCTCACTAAGTGTGGAACCTGGCAGGGGGCTCAATCCCACGACCCATGAGGTCATGACCTGAGCCTCGAAACCAAGAGTCAGACACCTAACCGACTGAGCCACTAGGTGCCCCAAGAATGTCTTTTCCTTTTAAAAAGGATCAGCCCATCATTCACATTTGAGAAATAGTAATTGTAGCAATCTACTTACTGATTTAAGTCTAATCAATCTTAAAAAAAAAAGAATTTCCCACTAGAAAGTTTAAATAAATATGAAACATTAGTTTGAAAGCAACAGAGAGCATAGTGACAATGGCACAGTGTAGCTGTAAATTCATGCAGAATCAGCTGGACCAATGTGATGAACCTCGAGTGATACACCAGCGGGACAACACAGGAACACTCCACCTGCAGGAAAGAGTATTTTATCACCCAAAATATTTAAATTTGCTGATGCATAATTATAATATAAATGAGACTGATTTTATTTGGTTTTATTGTTTTAAAATTCTTTACAGACATGTCTCCTCTTACCACTCGTGCCTGGTCTGGGTGCTCCCATTGCCCATGGTACATTACTGCTGACTTCACAACATACACAGTGCAAAGACACAAGCCAGCTATTCAATAGGGAAAGACCCCCCAGTGGTAAAGTAAGACCACTATCTGAAGATAATCTTCAGGAAAATCCAAGTACGGGGATGTTTAAAAGCCTCATGGGTAAAAAAATATGACAGGGAGTAAAGGGGACAATATATTAAAAGAGAGTGGGAGGGGTGGCTGGGTGGCTCAGTTGGTTAAGCGTCTGACGTGATTTTAGCTCAGGTCATGATCTCAGATTAAGCCCGGTGTCAGGCGCCACACTGGTTGTAGAGCCTGCTTAAGATTCTCTCTCTCCCTCTCCCTCTGCCCCTCCTCGCCTGCTCTCTCTCTCTCAAAAAAAAAAAAAAAAAAAAAGGCGAGAGAGAGTGAAAATATATAGGAAATTCTGTGTTCTCAATAATTGTACTCAATGTACTGTAACTTCTTATTTCTGCCTTGTATTCAGTGATTTAATTTAAAGCTGAAAACTATAGGGGCACCTGAGTGGCTCAGTCAGTTAAACATCTGACTCTCAATTTCAGCTCAGGTCATGATTCCAGGGTTATGAGATCAAGCCCTGCATCTGGCTCCACACTCAGTAGGAAGTCTGCTTGAGATTCTCTCTCCATCTCCCTGTGCCCCTCCCCCTACTCATGCACTCTTTCTCTCCTCTCTTTCTTTCTCTCTCTCTCAAATAAATAAATCTTTCATAAAAACCCTGAAAACTCTTGTCAGAATTTTTTATGTAGAAAAGCTGGCCTTCTCTGACATATCAAAATATAGATAGCCAGCCAGATTTCTCATTGTCTAAGAACAGAGTTACAACTATGGAAAGGAAGGAACTCTGATGTTGATTTCAAACTGGAGATATCAAATAAATAGATACGGATAGATAGATAATGAAATAGATATAACTATGTGTACATTATATACATATATATGTATTTATTTATGTGGTATGTTGTGCCTTCTGAAAAAAGAAAAACCTAAAGACAATGATACTCGAAGAGCAATGACCACACCTAGCATCCATACCTTGGGTTTTTAAACATCATTCTATACTAACAGGAAACAGCTTCTTGGCTAATTGTCTGATGCCAGCATTGGGACTGGGAAATACACAATGTTCTTGGAATATCTTGAGTCCAGAAAGAAAGAATTTTTGCCTTGCCTTCAAATGAGGACATGTCAAAATACACACACACACACACACACACACATACACACGCACACAGTTTGAATGGGCTCTAACTGGCCGATCTGAGACAAATTGTGCATCAAAATAAATAATGATAGTAACAGCATATAACTTACTGAATTAAATGGAATATAAGAATCTATGAGGCCATTCTAATACAATAAGTAAATACATAATTAAGGGGGGGGGGAATGAAAAGGTCATCCTTATATAAAAATACCAGGTAATAAATAAAGGAAAAAAGTTATCAAATTAGAAATTCACCATATGGAAATAATCATTGTGATACTATTTGATTCAGACACAAATCATCAATGGATACTAAAATTAAAGGGTGAATTTTTGATGAGACAGGATATTTACAAAGTCTCAAAGTATCTCTCCACAAGATACTTATTAATTATGAAGGGGGAAATAGTAACTTTATGGGAGAAACCTGGCAGACACCACCTTAACCAAATGATCAAAGTTAATTCACCAGTAATGGCACAAATGGACATCAAGTGCCTCCTGAGAAGGACACATCACTTTTGTGGTATTCCTGCTAAAAATGCATAACCTGAATCTAATCATGTAGAAATATCAGACAAACCAAAATGGAGAGACATGCTACAATATAACTAGTCTGCACTCCTTAAAAACATCAAGGTCATGAAAGACAAAGAAAGATTGGAAACTATACCAGAATAAGGGAGACTAAAAGAGATACGGCAACTAAATGCAACATGAGATCCCAGACCAGAAAAAAATTAATAATTTGTTATAAACATTACTAGAAAAACTGGTAATATTTGAATAAGTTTTTTACTATTATTATTATATATTTTTACTATAATAATATTGGACTGGATGTAGGGGAGGAAAAAGTTTTCCTCAATCCTCTTAGGGTCCCTGGCTGAGTCTCAAAATTAAATTAACAAAGATTAACAGGAGAAAAGCATACAAATTTTATTGTATTTTTACATGTACATGAGAACCTTCACAAGAGAATGAGACCCAAAGAGGTGACCAGAGCAGGAAGATTTTATACCTTTTAGACAAAGAAACCATAAATGTATGAAGAATTGACAAGACAAAAGGCTTTGGGCAAGAGGTAGTGAATGGTGAAGAACTTTCTAGGAAGATAAGGGTTAGTTTAACAAGATTTGTTAATTTCCTGTCTCTGGTGATAAGAATGTCTTCCCTCCTCCTGGTACTGGGAGGGTACCCACACAGGGAAGATTTATCTCCTTTCAGGGAAGAAAGGCAAGGAGGGAGAGGTCAGTTACCTTCCTGCTTTTGCAGTTTTCTCAAACTCACTCATTTTAAGATATTCAATATGCCAAGGTGCCATATTTTGTGGTAGTGTATCCTAAATCCTATCAGTATCAATGCTAATTTCCTGATTTATATAACTATACTCTGAATATTCTTGGTTTCTTCTTTTCTTTTCTTTCCTTTTTTTTTAAAGATTTTATTTATTTATTTGAGAGAGACAGAATACAGAGGAGAGTGAGAGGGAGAAGCAGACTCCCCACTGAGCAGAGAGCCCAATGCAGGGCTCGATCCCAGGACTCTGAGATCATGACCTGAGCCGAAGGTAGACAGTTAACTGACTGAGCCACCCAGATGTCCCACCTCTTTTCCTTTCCCTTCCCTTCCCTTCCCTTCCTCTCCTTTCTCCTTTCCTTTCTCCTTCCCTTTCTCCTTCCCTTTCTCCTTCCCTTCCCTTTTTCTTTCCCCTTTCCCTTCCTTTACCTTTCCTTTCATTTCCTTTTCCTTTCCTTTCCCTTTCCTTTATCTTTCCTTTACCTTACCTTTCCTTTCCTTTCTCCTTTCCTTTTTCCTTTCCTTTCCTTTCCTTTCTTTTTTCCCTTCCTTTCCTTTCCCTTCCTTCCCTTCCCTTCTTTCTTTCTTAATTTCTTTTATCTCTTTTTAAGAAAAACACACAGAAGCATTTAGATGTAAAGGGACAGGATACCTGCATTTATTCTCAAACAGAGAATAAATGAATATCACCTTTAAGAAAGGTGGTGGGGAAAGGATTAGCATTCAGGGAAGCTGGATGAAGGTTAAACACTTGTACTAGTTTTTCAGTATATCTGCAAACTTAAATTATTTTAAGATGGAAAATTTAAAAATATTCCCCCATTTGGTGGAAATGCAGATAATGGCACAGAAAATTCAGCTGGGAGGTTAAAAAATAAGCTCAGGAGATAATGGTGCTATTGTCATTTGTCATAGGGAAGCAAGAACAAAGGTGCCTTAATCCTCTCTATCAAGGAGAATGATTTACTGGAAAATGCAAAATAAGTACTGAATTAGAAAATGAAAAATGCAAAGGCATAGTAAGAAAGCACCTTGCCATTTAAAATGTACGTAAACACTGAAATCTAAAGAACAACATCTTGGCAAACTGGAAGGCATCTTTAAAGTTCTCTAGGAAAAGCAACTTAGTTAACAATTGCAGATGTGAAAGTCAATCTATCCTTGGGGAATTCAAAGAGACCACAGTGTCAGGGTATCCAGGTGCTACTCAGGAGACAAGCAGATGTTTTTATTCATCTTAAAAAATGTAGACCTTAGAAGAGAAAGATAAGTTTGACATTATATAGACAAAATTCTGAAACTGATTTTCAAATATTTAGGTCATGAGAATTTAAGAAAAAAACACAATCCCTGCAAGGATCACTTATATCAAACCAAACCAAACTAACCTTGTTTCTTTTTCTGAGAAGCTTAGTAGATACGCAGGTCTTTGCTACCAAGAAGCCATTGGCAATGTTCTACAATGAATCATCATGAACAAAATAGAAGTGTATGGGCTGATCACACATTCTAATACAGTTGACAGGAGGTGGGTTTAAAATCATTTAGATCATTATTTCAAAGTGTATTCAAACTGGAGAGAAGGATCTCATACTGTAAAGGATTCTTTCCTGCTCAGTATGCACTAGAAAGGTAAATATGCCAAATTTATTGGGCATGGCTTCTGAATTGAACTATAGAAGCAGAAATGAAGATATCTCTGTAAGTTAGAGTTATTGGTTGAAGATAACAAGGCTATTGGTTCAGTAAAATTTGCCTGATTATAAACTATAGAGAATTTGGAAATTACTGAAAATATAAAAATAAAAAGTAATGACCAACATAGAGATTGGCATTGCTAGTATTTTTATGGTTTTTCTTCTTAATTGTGTGTATATATGTGTATGTGTATTCCACAATTTATTATTGTGGAAACATACTGCGTATTCATTCATTATTTGATTTAGCAAATATGTACAGCATGCCTGCCAGGGCCTGCCATTATTCTACGTACTGGGGACAGTCAGCTCTAAATAAAACAGACAAACACCCCTGAACTTATAAAAGTTACAGTTTACATATACTTGAATACTTCATTTTCGTCACTTAAAATTACAATGAAAGCATCCTTTATGTCATTAAATATTTTTTGAAAATAACTGTATAATGTTTCATTAATGGTATTATGATGCATTTAACCACTTCCCTATTGTTGGATGTCTAAATAATTTAAAATATTGTTGTCATAAAGAACACTGAATGATTTGGGGCACAAATCATTAATCCTATTTCTCATTTATTTCCTTATGATTCAGGAAGTGTTATTAATGTTCAATCCTTCCTCTACATTTATACCCAAACCAGTAATAAATGAAAGCCTGTATCTTTCTTTATCGTGAGTATTGAACTAAAATTTGAAAACAACCAACTACCATTTGGCAATTTGATGGGTTAAAAATATTTGTTTCACTGAGGTTTTAATTTACATTTTTATTACAGGTGAGGGTTGAAGTTTTGTATGTTTAGGCATCTTCATTCACTTTTTTGTGAATTGTCCATCATATGTTTTTTCTATTGGTAAGTAAAAATGTCTGTCTTGTTTACATTATTTGTAAACACTCTTTATATAGGTAGGAAGAATAATTCTTTGACAAGGTAAACTTTAATATGGAAAAATAATAAGAAAAATGGAGTTAATCTCCCACTCCCTCCCTCTGCCTTCCTCTCTCTCTCTCTCTCTCTCTCTCTCTCTCTCACACACACACACACACACACACACACACATCCAAGCACAAGATGAATTCCTGACTTAATTGTACTTCATCTCAATTTCAAAATCTGAAGTTTTGAGATAATATAAGTAAATAATAACCAACACTGAGATATATAAAGGAAAAAAGCAATTATTAAGAGAAGGCATATTAACATATAAAGGCTTTTCAGAAGACAGTAATCAGAAACAGAATAGAGTTTAAAATTATATTGTGTCGGCAAAAGTAGAAGTGAGGATATATTTACAAATGTAGTTTTTTTCTCTTTCCCACTATAAGAAAAAGTATAAACCAAAATAGACTAATTTTGTTGTACTCCTGGGCCCTGAGCTTGTATAGCCCCTACACATGGTAGAACCTCAACAAATTACTAAGTAATTATTAAGTGCATGTATCAATGAGTGAGTGAATGAATGAATCACCAAATGAGCAAAACTGATGTATATAAGTACAAGTTTCAACATATGTTTTTAGTCGACACAAGGATTACTTTTCTAATCAGGAGGTTTTTCCCAATAAAGAAAGGGCTGCCTCAAGCAACAGTGAGCACCCCAGTATTTTTAAGCATAGAGGAAAAGGAACTGGGGTGACAGAGAGATGAGTTAGCACCCAGCCAAACACTGAGTAAGGCCACTCTTACTTCTAGGATTCTTAAATTGTATGAAAGAAGACAAATTATATATATATATATACACACACACATATATATGGAATATGGAATATATATATGGAAAATATATATATGGAATCAAAAAAGGAATGAATGGGATAAGATGGAAGCTGAGAAATAAATAGACAAAACTCTGATTTCAAGTCTGAGGTAAAGACAATAGGTTGAGGAAGAGATTATTGTGAATAGCAGAGTATTTGAAAATACTTCAAATTGAAAACCTGGGTGTCCAGAGCTCAGATTTTAAGTGTCTTTTAAATTAATTTATATCCATTTATACTACTTTTTGTGTTTTAGAATGGAATCATGAATTTGAATGTGATATTTGACCAAAATGTTGAATGAATAGAAAATGTTAGTGAAGTACATTTCATTCATATTCAAATATTTTGGTTTTGTGGGTAATAATGAGCACTCAATAAATATGATGGTGTTTCATTATTATTAGCACTCATCATTTAAACATAGCTGCATTGATAGAATAAGTTATTCTAGAGAATGGGTACAATTGAGATATGAATCTTCCTCTAAACTTTTATACCTAATACATTAACTGCAATCATGTTTCCAGCCAAATTAATCAAAGAGATATATAAACTATTTAAGACGTTTGAGTGGGAGAGCCAGAGCCACTCTTTCTAGGCTCAGTCTGCCAAAAACCATTGGAGGCGTCTCTATTTCTAATATTAGATACTACAATTGGACCTCCGCCTCCTGTCTCCAGATAGCTACTCAGTAGGGCCGACTTTCTCTCGGCTTATGTGAAGCTAGAGGAGAACAAGATTTGTGACATTCTGGGATTTTGCCAGAATCCAGTGGGAGGTAGGACCAAGGCTGAAGGCCAAGTGACAAATCCACTAGATAGCTGCACAAAACATACCCTCATGCTTTTGTTGATTAAAGTGTCATATTATTTTTTTTCGCCGAGCGTGGGGGTAGGGAGGAAATAATCTACTTTTTGCAAGTATCTCTCCAAGAAAAATAGTTCCAAGTTGAGGCTGGTATACTGTGAGGGGGAAAAAAAAACAACTAAAATAAAAAGCTTAGCTGTAGTTCATTAACTTTAATTGGTTTTTGTTGCCTCTCCTCAGGTTTCCTGGATCTTTCAGCTATCTTCTCCCCCAACTCTCTGCTTCCCCTTCTTCTACCTCTCGCCTCCTCCCCCTCCAATCTGGCTTTCCCTCCTTCCTGGCAGCAGTTTTAGCTTTAATTTGATAGTAAAAAACTGAATCCAAAGTTACAAAATTCTTCAGATTCAACTTCTTTGAAAGAAAAAGAAGTTTCGGAAAAAGAATGGGTCTCAGCTTAAAACCAGCACTCCATCAAAGGCACTTGTCTCCTCCTCATGTTGCAGGTGCTCCAGAAGGTGACGTGGGGAGGCTGAATGCCTGAAATCATTCCTCTGTTTAACAGTGTCTTTTGGAGGACTGACTTAGCACACGCACTGTTCTGGGCCCTCGAGGCAAGCAGAGAACAAAACAAAAGTCCTCATTCTCATGGAACTTACAATTTACTCAAAAGACAGACAAAAACAAATGAGCAAACCACTATATTAAAGCCTGTTAGTGAAAAATGCTATCAAAAAACATAAAGCATGGAGAAGGAATTAGAGCACTGGAGTGCACTTTAGAGAGTTTGGTCAATAAAGGCTTCTCTGAGGAAGTGACTCTTGAGCAGACACCTAAAGAAAATGAGAGTATAAACCATGTGACCCCAGACAAGGGAACACACAGCAGTAAGAAGGCCAATATATCTAGAGTGCAGTAAGCACGAGGGACATGAGAGAAAATGAGGTCAGAAATAGAAATATATGTGTCTGTCTCACACCCCTACCTCATGGAAAATAAGACTGACTGCATTTTATCAGCCATGTTTGATATTTAAAATGTGGCTTCAGAAAATATAAGAACCTGCCTAATTTAGATCCACTCAGAACTCCCCACATACACAGATTCTTTTTAAAACCAAAGCAAAAACAGAAAGGAATGCTAAATTGCTTTTAGGTCCACTGGATGATTTCCATTAGCCTTGACTTATTTTAAGCTCAAGGCACACACAAATGCTAATTTTCATCACTAATGTAGTCCAACCTGATCTATCCAGGCAGAATTGCACCTAAACCTCAGACTTAATTCAATGCTTCCTAATGGAAGTAGAAGCCAATTCTGGAAGAAAAAAAAGTTTTGGGGAAACAAAATATAGCAATTATGACTAGGCAAAGAATATTGTCCTGGAACCAAGAAAACAGAGTTCTAGTCCCTGTATATGATAATTAGAAAGTGATTTTATGTCTCTGAGTCCTTATCTGTACAAGAAGGGAATAATGAGTTGATGATTTCTAAAAATCATTTAAGAGTTTAATTTCTATCACTAAACTTCAAGTAGATTCAAAGATTTGAAATAGATTCTTGGATAATACATCCATATCTGTGACTTATTACCCTTTGGTGACACTGTATCAGACAGAATATTGGTCAAGACTGACAATTGTTCCTTATGGAAAAAAAGATCTAATGTAAGAATACATGGAAAAGGAAAAGCAAAATAAGGAAAGATTTTGAAAAGAAGAAAAAAAGGTCAGGAAAATGACCTAAAAATGAAATCGAAAGTCCAATATAATTCTGTAATTCTATAATTCTATACTCAAACTACTCACTGCATGCTGAGTAGAACAAGAAAAGAGGAAGTCCACATCGTACAACAATAGGAAGATAAAGAACTTCTATTAATAGTTTATTTCCGCTGTATCCCATAGGATTAGAGTCAAGTTGATTCAAACATGTCCCAGGACCTTAAATATACACATATCTCCATAAATTTATACATATTTATATACACAGTATATATATTATATATACATGTATATAAAATATTACATGCTATAAATATTTTACACATACACATAGACACAAGGTCCCCCAAATTAATATATTGGTTGAGGTCCTAACCTCTGGTGTGATGGTATTAGGATATGGGGCCTTTAGAAGGTAACTGGGTTTAGGTGAGCTCATGAGGGTGGAGGCTCATAATGGGATTAGTGCCCTTATAAGAAGAGAAAACACCAGATCTTCCTCCCCCTCCCCCAACTCCCTGCCATGTGAAGATATAACAAGGAGGCGGCGGTCTGCATGCCAGGAAGAAGGTCCTCACCAGAACCAAACCTGCCCACCTTGATCTTGGACATCTCAGCTCCAAAACTGAGAATAAATGATAGATGTCTATTGTTTAAGCCACTTGGTCTATGATATTTTGTTATAGAAGCTTAAGCTAAGTCACACTCATTGCCACATTGTTCATGAGCTATTAGATCAGAAAGATCACCTATTAAATGAATTTAAACCCAGTCTTATTTTATTTATTTATTTATTTAGAGGAGAGAGAGATTAAGAGACTTTACAAATTCCATATTAAAAAAGAAATGGGAGGGTGGGGTGCCTGGGTGGCTCAGTCGGTTAAACATCTGCCTTCAGCTCAGGTCATGATCCCAGGGTCCTGGGATCGAGCCCCACATGGGGCTCCCTGCTCAGCTGGGAGCCTGCTTCTCCCTCTACCTCTACCCCTCTGTCCTTGTCCTGCTCGTGCTTGCTTTCTCTCTCTCTCTCAGATAAATAAATAAAATCTTAAAAAAAAAAAAAAAAAAGATATGGGAGGGGCACCTGGGTGGCTCAGTCATTTGAGCGTCCAACTCTTGGTTTCAGCTCAGGTCATGATCTCATGGGCCATGGGTTGTGAGATCGAGCCCGTTTAGGGCTCCATGCTCAGGAAGAGTTGGCTTGAAGATTCTCTCCCTCTACCGTTCCCCCATCCCTTTCTCTCTCTCTTTCTAAAATAAATGAATAAATCTTAAATAAAATAAATCTTAAAAAATAAAACAGATACGGGAGAAGGGAGCAAGAGGAAGCTGAGTAGAGACTTCAAGAGAATGATGCTACAAGTGCTCCTCCATTTTGTATTCCTTCCCTTCAGCAAAGGACTTTGTATCCTTCCAGAGAAGGAGGGAAGAATTTAGGTACAAAAAAAAAGAAAAGGAAAGGAAAAAGGAAAGGAAAGGAAAGGAAAGGAAAGGAAAGGAAGGGAAGGGAAGGGAAGGGAAGGGAAGGGAAGGGAAGGGAAGGGAAGGGAAGGGAAAGGAAAGGAAAGGATAGGATAGAATACAGGGACATTGGGTTTAGCAAAGATAAGTGTCCTAATCCAAGAGGCTGATACTGAAGCTTTCCCTATCCAGAAGACTCTGCTCCCCCTCACTGTGACAGATGGCATATATTTGCCAGAATTAATGTTTAATCTATAACCATTTATGTAATAACATGGTTACTTAGATCAAGGCTTTTGAAAAATTGAGTATTTTGCTAGTTGTTTCTCAAATAATCCTCAAACTACCCTTTTTGTAACTCCATGCCCCTTAGAATGTTTCTTCTTCTTAAACTTAGTTTGACTTACTTTATTTGAGAAACAGGATTAATTCTGTTTTAAAAAAGGGGGTGGTGTGCCAGGGTGGCTCAGTCAGTTGAGTGTCTGACTCTTGGTTTTAGCTCAGGTGGCTCAGGTCATGGGACCCAGCCCGTGTTGACTCTCTGTTCAGCAGGGAGTCTGCTTGAGATGCTCTCCCTCTCCCTCCGCCCCTCCCCCTGCTCATCTCTCTCTTTCTCAAATAAATAAATAAATAAATAAAATCTTTAAAAAATAATAAAAGAGGGAAATCCTGCCATTTGCAACTACATGGATGAAACTGGAAGACATTATGCTAAGTAAAATAAGCCAGACAGAAAAAGACAAATCCTGCATGATATCACTATTATGTAAATTTTTTTTTAATTATACAACTCAGAAACAGTAGAATTGTGGTTGCCAGGGGTTGAGGGGGAGGAAATAGAAAGAAGCTGGAAAGGGCACAACTTTCAGTTAAGATGAATAAGGTCTGAGGATCTAGTATAAACCGTGGTGACTATAGTTGATAAGACTATACTGTATAATTAAAATTTGCTAATAGGGTAGAATTTAAGTGTTCTCACCAAAAAAAGAAAAGGTACATATGTGAAGTGATGGATATGTTAATTCAATGGTGGGAATCCTATATATATATAAAACAAATCAGCATGTAGTACACTTCAAATATATTTCAATTTTGTCAATTATGCCTCAATAAGCCTTAAAAAAAGAAAAATTAATCTTTATTATAACTGTAAAATTATGAATAGGATAGCTGTTCCCTGACAGTGTAGAATCAAAGCATGATTTTAAAAGTAAGAGTATAAAAAATGCAATTAATTAGCTCTTAAATATCCTTTGCCCCCAATACTCTACTGCAGTAAACCTATAATAGCTTATCAGGAATAAAGGATATGATGCCTTAGGATGCATTTTCAGCCATCTCTGTGAAAGAACAAAAAGGGAGAGAGATTAACAGTTAAACATCTACTCCAGGATAGACACCATTTCAGTTGTTTTAGACACACTATCTTAGTTAATCCTCAGGACAACACTATGAAGTGTGTATTATTCACTGCATTTTATAGATGAGAGCATTTGAGATTCAGTGCATTTCAGTAACTTGCCCAACACCAAAAAATTAGTAAATGACAGAACCAAAATTTGAACCCAGGTCTAACAGCCATTCTCTTTGACTAGAATTTGTCAAAGGCATAAATTAGCATGAATTTACTGTGGACATTGTCAATCACCAAGATGTGGTTTTTGGTGCATTGGGACAAGAACTGGGCCCATGCGGATGGGACAGCATTACTCTTTCAGGAAACAATTTGCAATGTGTACTATATAAAGAACACCAAACTAGACACTGTAAAGAGCTTACATAAATATATACAGATACATATATGTATGTGCATGTACCTATTTCTCAATTATTTGATCATTAATTAGCACCTATAATTGTGAATCTCCTTGATGCCTAAGCATACTATTTTTCTAAGAAAGGGACACACAATGATAAATCCAAATAATATCAGCACATAATTCCCAGGGTATGTTCTGGGTGTCAATAATTAGTCAGCTCAACCTCTTCTCCATTACATGTATAGCTGTACTACTGGATAAGGATAATTTCATATTCTGCAATAATCTTGGGCACCATGATATCTTTAATCATCAAAGTCTGAATCATGTTGGCTCTAAACTTACAGGAGTAGGAAAGCATATTCATAAGTACATTTGAGGAAAAGTATTATAACAAAATGAAAAACCAGATTTTATTTCTCTGTTCAATCTCATCCTGATAAAACATAATTTCTTTCCTAGCCTTTAGGTGTCTAGTAAGAAAGAAGTGTTTTCTCTCAAATTTAATGACAAAATCCCCTAAAAGACTTCACTTTTGGTATCATCTCTGAGCTACAAATTGTGACATAAAGGTATAAGATTATATTTTCAATTGCTTTGATCCCTACGTGTGGCTATTGATATTTATAATTTGCTATTAATATAATGTCTTTCCTAAAACAAAAATATTTTACAACTTCATGCACCTAAAATTCATTAATTATGTATGAACATGTAAGGTTGAAGATGACTGAATGTCATCCAGTGTACATGGCACACCTTCTCTTTGAGCAGAATGGTAAACCATTTATATCTTGGGATATCAAAATGTCACAGGTAGATTTGCTACACCTTGAACTAGTCTCCTTGAATACCTCCAGCATTCTGACTCCTGTACCCCACACTGGAAGTTATCTGAAATTCCACGTCTGGAATGTAATTTCTTTAGTTTGAATTCTATTAATACAGAGTAATGAAAATTAATGAATAAGTAAATGAATGAAAGGATGAAACTGCTGTTAATATGGGTTTTAGACTCATTCCTGAGAGCTGACTTGGACTGTGAGGACTTAGGGACTCTTTCCTATGGTTGAATAATATTCCACAGTATGTACAGACGCAACAACTTCCTTATCCATTTATCTGATGAAGGACACTCAGGTTGTTTTTGTTTTGTTTTGTTTTTAAGATTTTTTAATTTATTTATTTGACAGAGAGAGAGAGAGCGTGCACAAGCAGGGGGAGTGGGAGAGGGAGAAGCAGGCTCCCTGGTGAGCAAGAAGCCGGATGCGGGGCTCGATCCCGGGATCCTGGGATCATGACCTGAGCCGAAGGCAGACGCTTGACCGACTGA
Organism: Phoca vitulina; assembly: GCF_004348235.1. NCBI lineage: Eukaryota > Metazoa > Chordata > Mammalia > Carnivora > Phocidae > Phoca > Phoca vitulina. Next base: position 40,126,299 of record NW_022589709.1, on the reverse strand, counting down.
GCCACCCAGGTGCCCCGTTTAGGTTGTTTCTATACCTTGCTATTGTTTAAATAATGCTGCAATGAACATGGGGGTACAGATATCTCCTTGAGATAGTGATTTTGTTTCCTTTGGATATATTCCCAAATGCGGGATTACTGGATCATATGATAGTTCTATTTTTAGTTTCTTGAGGAAACTCCGTACTGTTATCCACAATGGCTGTACCAGTTTGCATTCCCACCAGTTACATGAGGGTTTCCTTGTCTCCATAGCCTCACCAGCATTTATTTATTTATTTATTTATTTATTTATTTAATTTTTTTTTTAAGATTTTATTTATTTGACAGAGAGAGCATAAGCAGGGGGAGCAGCAGGCAGAGGGAGAGGGAGAAGCAGGCTCCCCACTGAGCAGGGAGCCCGATGTGGAGCTCAATCCCCAGACCCTGAGATCATGACCTGAGCCGAAGGCAGCCACTCAACCAACTGAGCCACCCAGGAGTCCCGTCTCACCAGCATTTATAATCTCTTGTCTTTTGAGAGTAGACATCCTAACAAATGTAAGTTGGTATTTCATTGTGATTTTGACTTGCATTTCCCTAACATATAGTGATGTAGAGCACCTTTTTCATGTACCTGTTGGCCGTTTGTATGCCTTCTCTGGAAAAAATGTCCCTTCAGGTCCTTTGTCCACTTTTTAATTGTGTATTTGTGTTTCTGCTATTGGGTTGTATAAGTCCCTTGTATATTTCTAATATTAACCCTTTATTGGATATATGGTTTGCAAATATTTTACCTATTCCATAGGTCACCTTTTCATTTTGTTGATCATTTCCTTTGCTGTGCAGAAGCTTTATGATTTGATGTAGTTCCACTTATTTTTGTTTTTGTTGCCTTTACTATTGGTATCAATTCCAAAACTTTACTTAAAGCCAAGACCAATGTCAAGGAGCATTTTGTCTTATAGGAGTTTTATGGTTTCAGGTGTTATATTCTAGTCTTATAGGAGTTTGTTGTCTTATAGGAGTTTTATGTTGTTTTATAGGAGTTTTATGGTTTCAGGTCTTATATTCTAGTCTTTAATCCATTTTGAGTTGATTTTTCTGTATGGTATAAGACAGAGGGTCCAGTATAATTCATTTGTATCTGGCTGTTCAGTTTCCCCAACACTGTTTATTGAGGAGACTATCCTTTCCCCATGGTATATTCATGGCTCCTATGCCATAAATTAATTGACTAAAGAGGCACCTGGGTGGCTCAGTCAGTTAAGCGTCTGACTCTTGGTTTCAACTCAGGTCATGATCTCAGGGTTCTGAGATGGAACCCCCATATCGGGCTCTGCACTCAGTGGGGAGTCTACTTGAGATTTTCTCCCTCTCCCTCTGCCCCTCCCCCTGCTCATGTGTGCACTCTCTCTAACAAATAAATAAATCTTTAAAAAATTAATTGACTAAAGATGTATGGGTTTATTTCTGGGCTTTTTGTTCTGTTCCATTGACTGTGATCTGTTTTTATACCAATAAAAACCATAGTGTTTTGATTAGTAGAGCTCTGTAATATAGTTTAATATCAGGAAGTGCAATGCCTCCAACTTTGTTCTTTTTTCTCAAAATCACTTTAGTTGTTTGGAGTCTTTTGTAATTCCCTACATTGTTGTATTGTTTGTTCTATTTCTTTGAAATACACCATTGGAATTTTGATAGGGAGTGCACTGAATCTGTAGATTGCTTTGGGTAGTATGGACATTTTTACAATATTAAGTTTTCCAACCTATTAACACAGAATATCTTTCCATTTATCTGTGACTTCATCAATTTCTTTCATCAATGTCTTATAGTTTCTAATGTACAGGTCTTTCACCTGCTTGGTAAAATTTATTCCTAAGTGTTTTATTCATTTCGATGCTAGGTTAATGGGATTGTTTTCTTAATTTCCCTTTCTGACCATTTGTTGTTGGTGTATAGAAAAGCAATTGATTTTTATATATTGATTTTGTATCCTAAAACTTTACTGAATTCATTTTTTAGATCCAACGGCATTTTGATGGAGTCTTTAGGGTTTTCTACATGTAATATCATCTCATCAGAAAACAGACAATTTTACTTCATTCTTTCAGATGTTTTTGCCTTTTGTTTTACTTATTGCCTAATTGCTCTGTCTCCAGTGCTATGTTGAATAAAAAAGGCAAGATTAGGCATCCTTATCTTACTCCTGTTCTTAGAGGAAAAACTTTCAGCTTTTCACGATTGAGTGTGATGTGTGCTATGGACCTGTCATATATGACCCTTATTATGTTGAGGTACAGTCCTTCTGTACCCAGTTTATTGGGAGTTTTTAATTGCAAGAAGATGTTGAATTTTGTCAAATGCTTTTCCTGCATCTATTAAGATAACCATGATTTTTATTCTTCATTTTGTTAACGTGGTGTATCGCATTGATTGATTTACATACACTGTACTATCCTTGCATCCTGAGAATAAATCCCACTTGGCCATGGTGTATGATCCTTTTAATGTATTTAAAAGTTTTAGTTTGCTAATATTTTGCTGAGGATTTTTGCATCAGTGTCCTACCTATCAGGGATACTGCCCTGTCATTTTCTTTTCTTTTAGTGCCTGGTTTTGGTCTTAGGTAAATTTTGACCTCATAAAATGAGTTTGGAAGTTTCATCTGTTATTTTTTGGAAAAGTTTGTGAAGGATGGGTATTAATTCTCCTTTGAATGTTCAGTAGAACTTACTTGTGAAGCCATATAGTCCTGGATTTTTGTTTGCTGGGAGGTTTTTGGGTTTTTTTGTTTGTTTGTTTGTTTGTTTAAGATTTTATTTATTTACTTGACAGAGAGAGACACAATGAGAGGGAACACAAGCAGGGGGAGTGGGAGAGGGAGAAGCAGGCTCTCCGCTGAGCAGGGAGCCCGATGTGGGACTCGATCCCAGGACCCTGGGATCATGACCTGAGCCAAAAGCAGACGCTTAACGACTGAGCCACCCAGGCGCCCCATTGTTGGGAGGTTTTTGATTATTGATTCTATTTCCTATTCTATTACTGATTCTATTCCTCTCAGAGGGAATTACAGACTAGTAATTGGTCTGTACAGATTTTCTATTTCTTCATGGTTCAGTCTTGGTAGTTTTAGGGTTCTAGAAATTTATCCATTCCTTTCAGGTTGTCCAATTGTGTTAGCATATAATTATTCGTAGTAGTTTCTTAGAATCTTTTGTATTTCTGTGGTATCAGCAGTAATATCTCCTCTTTTGTTTCTGATTTTATTTATTTGAGTCTTTCTCTGATTTTATTTATTTGAGCCTTCTTTTCTCTTGGTAAATCTAGCTAGAGGTTTGTCAGTTTTGTCTTTTCAAAAATTAGCTTTTAGTTTCATCTTAGTTTCATTTTGGTTTGATCTTTTCTATTGTCTTTCTAGTCTATTTCTCACTTCCAGATCTGTTAACATTTGCTTTATATATTTAGGTGCTCCAAAGTTGAATGCATAAATATTTACAAATATTTTATCTTCTTGATGAACTGACCACTTTATCATTATATAATGAAGTTGTTTGTCTCTTGTTACAGTCATTGGTTTAAAGGCTTTTTTTTTACCTGATAGAAGAATAGCTACCCTGCTTTCTTTTGGTTTTCATTTGCATGGAATATCTTTTTCCATTACTTCACTTTCATTTTATGTGTGTCTTTAAAGCCAAAGTGTTTCTTGTAGGCATATGATTGGGTCTTTTTTTAAATCCATTTAGCCATTCTATGTCTTTTGATTGGAGAATTTAGTTCATTTACATTTCTTTTTTTTTAACATTTAGTTATTTTAGAGAGAGCACATGCATGACGGCAAGTGGGGGGTGGGCAGAGGGAGAGAATCTTCAAGCAGACTCCCTCCTGAGCACAGCCAGTCCAACGCCGGGATCAACTGCACAACCCATGAGATCATGACCTGAACTGAAACCAAGAGTCCAGCTTAACCAACTGGAGCCATTCAGGCACCCCAGTTCATTTACATTTAAAGTGATTACTGATAGGTACACACTTACTATTGCTGTTTTGTTATTGGTTTTTTGGCTGTTTTGTAGTTCTTTTGTTCCTTTCTTCCTCTCTTGCTTTTTTACTTTGTGGTTTGATAATTTTCTTTAATGGTATGCTTAGATTTGTTCTTTTTATCTTTTGTGTATCTACTACAGGTTTTTGCTTTGAGGTTACCATGAAACTTATATAACTATCTTATCATTATTAACAGTCTATTTTAAGCTGATAAGTATACTGTTGAGGGTGTACCAAGACCCATCAGTGTCCCAAAGGAAAGGATCTCAGTATGCAGATGCAGACTGATTAGAAGCTGAACCCTCAGATAGCAGCTGAGAAAGTATGTACTGAAGACTTTTCCAGGGAAAAACTGGGAGATGGGCATTTTCACCTGCTTCCTCTGCATTGAGTCCAGGTATATAGCTGCAGGGGAGGTGGGGAAAAGGGGTGCTTCTGTTCCTGTATAAAAATTGTTTTGTTTTTTTTTTTTGCTATAGACCTGTGGGACTCATGAATGCAAGCCCCACTGACTATCAAAGCTACGTGATTTAGCGACCCATCCCTTGGGGGGCAGTTATAAAAGGACACGAGATGTTTTGACAAGTTCATAAAAGAGAGAGGAGGTAGGGAAAATGTCCAGTGGCTTCCCTTCTCTCTGGGAGAATCACAGACAGCCCCTAGATTAGAAGCTGGACCCTCAGGCAGCAGTTTATACACTATAAAACCTCTCCCAGGGCAAGACAAGGGGACAGGTCTTGCTGCCTGCTCCCCTCTGCCCTGAGCCCTGGGAGGATAGTCACAGGGAGAGCTTGCACACCTATTAAGACCTGCTTCTTTGCCTACTACAGTCCTTTGGATCTTGCGAAGGCAAGCCCCATGTACTTTCAGAAATTGGTGTTGTGGGGCCCATCCCTGCAGTGGGAGCTTAAAAGTGGGGCACTAGAAGTGCAGTCCAAAATCTTTGCTGCTCAGAAAGAAGCTGGGAATTGGGGGTTCTCTCCCAACTACTGTGTCAGGGATGGAGTATATGGCAAGAGTGTCTCTAAGCCTTTCTTACCTGTTTCAATATGTGTATTTTCTCATTGGACCAATGTGTAGGACTCACTCAGCTAGTTTCTGAATTTCTCTCAGAGGGAACTGCTCCATGGGTGTCTGTACATTCAGTGTCTGTGGGAGGAAGAAGTTCAGAAGCCTACGATGTCTCTATCCCTACTACGCTGCTCTCTTTTAATCGTACTAGGGACTGATGATTACCCAAGGTTCATGAGTCTGTTTCTCAACCAGAGAAAGTCTGATCTATTTTCTTTAACCAATTTATATACTGTTCTTTAAACTGTGTTATACATGTTCCTGCTTCTCTAAATCAAGTATTTTGAATACTTGAATTTTTTATATCAATAAATATATTTTCAAGCAAAATATTGAACCATTGAAGTAAAAAGATTAAAAAAAAAAAGAGTCTTAGCCCTCTGCGAACTCATAGCCTAGTTAAGGAGAGAAGGATGTCAAGAAATAACTATGCTATAAGCAGGCCCATTCCTAACATTTGCTGGACCTGAGCAAGCATACAAATGGAGGTTCACATACCCGATGTCTAAATATTTTTTTAAATTATAAATTAAGCTATAAAGAGTTAAATACAAAAGTTTTTGTTTTGTTTTGTTTTTTTATTCTACCTTGACAAATATGCCTTCTTAACAACATGGACTACCAGGTTCAAATTTAGAATTCCTGAATTCCTCAGAGTTCCAGGTTGGAAATCAATGTCATCGAAGAGGCTGCCCTTCAGCCCCAGGCCTGTAACTTTCCTACCTTCTCTCACCACCCTACCCTCAGCTTTGTCTTTTACCATAAGGGGCCTTGGGCACATGTGTGTGGACATCATAGGCAACAAGTCCAAGTTCCAACCACATTCCACCCAACCCTCAAACTTAGTGGTGCTCACACCAACTGCATGGACTACTCTCAGATATAAAGACCTGGGGAAAGGAACTTCGGCAGTTTCTGGATGGTCCTGGGGCCATCTGGGCAGGAAGTTTTATGGTACCAGGTATCCATAGCATAATTCAGAAAAGGGGAGGTTAGGGCTTTGGGTAACATCCTTTTGACCACATGGACCTCCCCCAAGCTGTAGGATGGTCAAAGACCTTTAAGACAGGGCCCTTCTAGCCCAGAGTGGGTGGCACTATCTACAATTATCTTAAAAGAGATGTCCACAAAAAGCTAGTGGATCTCTGAATGGCAGTTCTTCTTTGCAGAAGTGGGGAAGTTTTCAGAGAAGAGATGGCATTTGAGCTGGGTCTTACAGCATGAGTGGGAGTTTGCTGTGCAGAGAAAGGAGGGAAGGGCACTCCAGGAAAAGAAACAGCATATGGGAAAATACAAAGTCTGAAAGAGTGGCATATTCAGAGAATGGTGAGAAGTTCCTTGTGGCTGAAGCGTAGGGGGCACGTGGGAGATGAGAAGAGATGAGGGTGGCAGGGTTTGTGGAGGGGAAAGACTGGGGAGGCATCATGATGAATGTCGTTCTCCCAGAAGGCACTGGAGATTATGTAATGGTAGCCTGGCACACTCTAGGATCAGCCTTGTGATTTCAGAGAGGACATCTGGCAGTGTGGACAGATTAAAACTGGGGAGACTAAGTGATAGGCAGTTGCACCCAGAAAACAATGACACACAAGCCCCTGTTATCAAGCATTGACAGCCTATACGTGAACATTCTGTTACACCTAATCTATGGGACTGGATACGAAACATGAAGAATGAAGAATAAGGTCTCAAATGTGTAATAATCCCAAAAATAAAGCTGTGGATTTTAGGTCAAGGACCCAAAATGAAGAGCTACTTAAGAGGGAGAATCAGTAGGATGTAGCTAATGGGGTAAGGAAGGAGGGGGAAGGGTAAAGAAAAGACTCAGGAGACTCAGAGGTTTCCAGGTTCAGTAGTTTGTGACTCTGTTAACTGAGATGAGAATATGAGAAGGGGAACAGCTCTTTAGAGTTGGCAAAATGCATTTCATTTCTGTGATATTATCCTCATGCGGAAGCATAGTGTCAGATCACAAGATTCCTGGCCTACCCTGAAAGACCCCCAAAATTTTGCACTTTTTCCTTTTTCTGCTTTTTAAAATTTCTCTGTCCTGGTCCTTGTTGACAGATTGTCACTCGTCTTACCTTCATGTTGTCAAAGACCCAAAGTGGCCTGTAAATCAAATCACTCTATATGTTACAATTATGAGATTAAATGAGGATCAAAAGATGGACTCAGAGACTCCTCTAGATTAAAATGTGGAAACTTCAGGGCATCCCTGCTATGATTTCTTTCTTGGTTGCTTAAAAGCTCTAGCCCAATAAACTGAAATTCTCAGTTTTGACCTCCAAATAAGAAGTAGAACTGCCAAAATGTGCAAAAGAGGCCTTGGGGTAATTTGAAGGAATGGGGTGTTTATTTTTAATCCTTCTGTCTATTGGCTTTATCTTCCATGAAATGCTTATTTATTTATTTATTTATTTATTTATTTATTTATTTATTTATTTTGAAATGCTCATTTTATAGTCTCCTAGAGCACACCAACATTGCTGGAAAATTTTTTACACCAACTCAGTACATGCTTGAAATACACAGGCAAACTTCAACTCAGCCATTTCTCCCAAACCGTTCGGATAGTTTAAAGGACTCTAGGAGAAGCATTTAGAGTTAGCTCAATCCTAAGAGAACAACGGAGTGGACTGACCTAGAAATAAAGCTGGCATCTTCAGCCGAGGCCTGGTAGAAACCCCGGAGCAGGGGCCAGCCACGCTCTGCGGAGTTCACCTCATCGGCCTGGGCCTGGGAGGCACAGCGCCCCCTGCCGGTGGTGGCAGGGCCGGGAGGGGCCTTCCCAGACTCCCCCGGGGCTGCCGCGTGCTTCTCACCCTCCCAGCCTGTCAATTTGGTAACATTCAGTGATTACTCAGCAACAGCCAAAAAAATGAAATACAACGAAAACAGAATCAGCCCAGGAAGGAAGACGACGATAAGTAGAATATAGATACATTATCACTGGCTGCTTTCAGTTTAATAGAAATATTTTTGTTTCAAAAACTTGAGTTATGTAGATACCTGTGATTGGGATTGCCATATACAAAAACAATAATGAACGCATTTTTTTTTTTCACATTCTTTCAGGCGTATAATTTTTTTTAGGCATGTAATTTTAAGGAGATTGTTTTAAAGACCAATTTCTTCCAATTATATAAACATATTGAGAATTTTCTCATGACTTTTTGAAAATATTTTTATTCCTCCATTTTTAGGTTGCTAATTAATTCAAGGTTTGGGGTTTGTTTTTTGTTTTTTGTTTTTGTTTTCAATAAAAACATACTTCGGAAAGACCTCAATTATTTGCTCTTCCTAAATGTTTTTCATTGCAAGGATCAGAGGTGATAAATCACATTCAGTTTATCTCCTACGGTTTCTTCTAGCACGTTGTCAACTCCCCTCTCCCCCTCATGCGCGCACCCCCTGCATAGTAACTGCATATGGGACAGTGTAAAGGCTGTGGGATAAGTGACACTATTAGCACAGTGTGGTGGCTTTGATGTGTAGCTCTCTGCAGGGTTGCCAGAAGAGTGACAGACTCCTGCTCTAATGCAAAGACTATTTCTCATTTACTCGGTTCACTTCTAATAGTCTTATGTTACCATTAGTAGCACAAAGCAGACAGACATCATGGCTGAAAAATCTTACATCCTTGGTATCGGATTATTACATTAACTGCCAGCTTTCTGTATGCAATGAGCCCTTTAGTAAAAACAGAAATAAAGAAAAATATTTTTATAAAGAAAAATACTCAAATGAGGTCAATCATTTTTACTTTAATTCAAATGAAGAGTGTTATATCCCACCCACCACCACCACTCCACACTCAGGGGTTAGGGTATGGAAAACTCCAATTTTTCTGTGCAATTTTACAAGGCAAAAGCTATCCTCATCTCCCTGTATGTGCCAGTGTTCCACAAATTTAGTTTGTCAGTTTCTAAGCCTTGAGCAAAATGCTTTTCCCAAACAGGAACAACAACAACAAAAAATTAATGAATTATTTTATATCTAAAAATAAACCATATTAACAGTTGAAAACTGGAAAAAGAAAAAAAAAAGGATCAAAGGCACCCAAGAAAATAGAGTGGATTGCACTCTGTGAATGAAGGAGGAGTTAACCAATGAGCAGTTAACCAGTAGGTTTAAAGCAGAAGCCAAGCTACCTATAAATGTGGGAACATTTTAAGTGTGAGAAAGCTGTTAAAGGGGACTTAAAAGAACAAAAAGTACCATTTGTTCCCCTAATTAACTTTGAAGAGTCTAATTAAGGGCAACATAAAAGCCTAAGAAATGCTGGTTATTAGGCATGTACTTAAACTTGATCAGTGAGATGGTATTCTTGTAAACAAAGATGCTAATTTCACCCAGCCCAAAATAAACTTCTCTGCAAATATCTCACAACATAATCATGCAGTACCTTGGGAGCAGAATCCCTATGTAGTATGGGCTGCCTCTTGAGGTTCCCAATTCTAGGCATTAACGGCACTCAATTTAAAGACATATGGGAGGATAAAGAACATTCGGATAATTTGGTCTGAACACAGACACTCCTCAGAGGAGTCTTCTTTATGTCATATTATGACTTGCCTGGGCAGCTCTAAGAATTGGCCATTTTAATCATAAATGAGTAGAACTTTATCTCCAAAATGGAGAGGAGCAGGATAAAGTTAAAGGGTACTTATATCTGATTAAAACAATACATCAGTATTTTTCAAATTTAGGTTAGGCTTTGCTTTTGCTTCAGGAATCTGTTTAGATTTTAGTTTGAACACTCAAACAGATTTAGAGAAAAAAAGGCAGTATTTCTTTTTAGAAAAGAATCTGCCAGAATCATAAAAGTTATTATAATATTATATACTATATATATAATATATAATATAAATTATAATATATTATATTATACATTATATTATACATATGTATATATAGATGATATATATTATATTATACATATGTATATATATAGATGATATATGTATGTGTATATATATATATATAGATGATATATAATATCATCTATAACATTAGATACAATGATGTTCTCATCTAGTTTTCCTAAGTGGAGTGAACCCTCATCCCAGAGTTAAAAAGTGTGACTTCTGGGAACTTGTTTCATGTTTTGATTTGGTGAAGATCAGTGTCTTCAGTTGGGGAAACCCAGAGGAAGGTATTTGCAAGGAATGCTTCACAGGGATGCTGTAAAAAGACCATTTTAAAGAGCTTTACATATCTTATGAAAAATGCGCGATGATTCTTCTTATTGTCAACACAATGCTAAGCACAGGAGCATGTAAAGGTAGACAACTGTGGCCTTATAATACAATCCCAGCAAATGGGATTCCGCATCTTCCTTAGCGTTTGGAATTAGCCATGGCCTGCAGCAGCTAGGGCAGGCTGGCGATTGGCATGCTACTAAAACTAACCCTCAAGCTTGCAGTTAGGAGAAGAGTGACTTCTGTGATGCTTTGAGACTTTGGTTCTAACATCAGCACTCAAAAGGACAGCTTTCAAAAAAGGGCAATGTCTAACAGCCCAGAGATGAAGGATTACAGATTATAAATAGAATGAGTTTTAAAAATATATTTTGGCATACAGATACTCCTAAGCATTTTCTCCTGCTGGAGTCTCAAGAGCTACTGCCTGTACTTAACCTGGCAGAACCTGTAGGGAGACCTACTTTGCTGAGGGCCTTCTGCCCCTGGAGAACCAGCTGAATGTAGACATTACAGACCACAAAATGACACATCCCGGACCCAGGATGGGTTAGCCTGGTGATGGGTATTAAGGAGGGCACGTATTGCATGGAGCACTGGGTGTTATACGAAAACAATGAATCATGGAACACTACATCAAAAACTAATGATGTAAGGTATGGTGATTAACATAACATAAAAAAAAAAAAAAGAGTTACCCAAAACTAAACACCCTAGACGTGGTAACAGAGTGACCTAAACTTTAAATGTGAAAACAATGCTCTTAGTTGTCTTGTGCCTCAGTATGCACAGAGTATGTACAGAACTGTTTTCACTGTATAGAAAACACTGTGTGTATGTTTTTAAGAATAGCAAAAAATAGACATAAGAAGCAAGAAAACATCCAGAAGACAGAATCACTGAATCACTTCCTTTATGCTGAGATCTTTTAATTCAGCCTTGAAATTAATATTCAGAAATTATTGGGCCCAAAAAACTTATGTTGCATTGCTCCAAACTGCAATTATCTTGTCTGAGAAGACTCCTGCTGACCCCACCCAGCCATTTCCATCCCTTTCTACTGTAGTTCTTCCCATCACTTAGGTAAGAGAACATGCCATCATCTTCTAGAAGCAGATACAGAAATTTAGGTTACTCACACCAAATCCTTTGCAAAAAACTGACAAGAATGAGGGGCAGAATCCATTTCAGATCCATTTCCAAATATCATTAAGCACCACCTAAGATTTTATAAGTCTCAATCATATTATTCTTAACTACTTTTATCTTCATATCCCTCATCAGTTTGTGATAGGAATTATCCCCAGTAAAAGCAACGGAGACAAGAATCATTTTTTTCTAGTGAAAGGGATTAGAATATAAACATTCTATAGGTTTGGATAGGTTTTTGATTAGAATATTCCTCTCTGATTTGACCAAGGCTATTTATGGTATTTTTCTGCTACACTGGTCTGTGAGCCTTTGATATGCTTATAGCACTCAATGTGTCTTTACTTGCAGCAAGAGACTAATTTAGCACTAATTGCTCAGTGTTGTCATCAAACAGTCAGTGTTGTCTGCAACACCTCACTACCTGTGCATAGCTTTGGGTAGGAATGCTCAGTCTGCCCATATATCCATTTATTAGCCTTTTAACTCATGATAGCCTTCATTTTCCACCTTAGCCAAATTAACATCAACAACAACAACAAAAATGAATTGTTACTGAGAGCACCATAAGTGCTGGTCTGTAAGTAATATATGGATCATTTTTCATTCCTTTCCAGATTAAAAAGTTTAGGGAGAAAATAAAGAAAAGAACTGAGAAGACTGAGAGGTACCTAGGTCTGTATTCTGAATCTCTTGTTCAATGTAGTGCATAGCTAGATACACATTTTCTCAAAACCTCCACCCTTACACCTTAGAGGACTTCTGTAAAGGGAAGAAGTACTTCCCTGGCCTCCTCCTTATCAGAAGTTAGATGATTACATATGAGATCATGTAGCAAAGCTGAACATTCTTCTCCCTATCAAAACAAAATCAGGAGTCATTTCAAAACCTAATGAAAAGCCAACCTGCTTCCTCCCAGTTGTTTCTCTGGGCATCTAGAAGCATGCTTCTTGTGGTTGTCTTACTTAGCTTTGGGCCCAGTCCTGATAGAAACAGAAAATCTTCCTCAAATTCCATTAAGCATTTCTCTTCAAAACTGCGTTTCTTTACAGGTGGTGTGTGAAGGAGTACTTAACAGAATTCTACATCTTTCCGTTGAAAGGCCCTGAATATTTTCTAACAGCACACTCAGATAAGCTGTGGGAGCCAAAGTTTAGCCTCCAGAGTCCAATACCAGAGATATGCTGTCAACCCACATCCACCCTGCTTAATACTTGGATGGGTGAAACACTTTATCCAGATGTTCTAACACCTCAGGTATAATAATACATGACTATAAAAATAATTCAGCAAGATACATCAGGATACATTTTTGCTGCGTGGGTGTCAATGACTTGGGATGGAATTACAGACACCCACATCTACAGGTAGCAGCCTGTTTCCTGGTATAGTTGGAAGGAAACTCACTGACAAGAACAGTATATACCAAGACATAGAAGAAATAACACTATAAACCCACTTTTTATGCAGTATACACTTCAGGGTTTCTATACACATGAAGCAATGGAACTGTACTAATCAATCCATATTCTGCTTCCCAGTCTCCCAGTGTGGACCAACCACATCTACCCAGGATAAGTAACAGAAGGTTGGAGTCTCTTTGCAGACATGGGGCAGAGAGGAGATAATTCAGTCTCAGGGATATAGACTTGGAATCATTGAGAAACTGCTATATCTAATCCACTGAGCTAACCATTTGGACAAGGGAGGGAGTGGTGCTAGAATAACGTGGGTGGGCCAACATAAATTTTTTGTAAGAATTGCTATATTTCAACCATTTAGATTGACATATCCCTGAAAAATAGGTTTCAAAAGCATGCTGCAGGTGAATCTAAATTGTACAAACGAAAAAAAAAAAAATGAAGAAAAAGAAAGGTGCTAAAGATAAAAGTGCAAATTTACATACCATCTCCTAAAAGTTATTCATTATTAGCATTGTGAAATACCTGAAAAACATTTGTGATTTCTGTGTGACTTGTTTTATTTTTTAACAAAAATTCTGCGTTGGTGTTAAACAGATTTTCAACCCTCAACAAACCAGATGGCTAATCCAAAATTATTACATGAAATATGAATAGGAAACTAAGAACTGTACTCTACAAAAAGATAATGAGAATTTTTCAGCATTTACATTTTTACCAAATAAATTATTTCTATTTCATTGGTATCTACTTTGGAATTGTAACAAATAGTCCCAGTGATAATTACCAAATGTCTATATTTAGGGAAAACTAGCACATGTGTATCATAAATAATAGCACAAATTGATATTTCTGAATTGCCTGTTTTTCTAGATATAGACATTTGGTAATTATCGCCAGAGTTGGCATGTAAAGAGGTGTTCAGACAATTTTAAAAATGCATATTGCTTACTCAGACCATGCACTAATGATATTCTGCAATGAAAATCCAGATTTAGGTATGTTATGATAAGGTGAAATCTTGACCCAACAGATAATAAAGGAGAAGCATACACTTTGGCTTAGTGAGCACAATCACTTTCCTTTAGGACCACTGAAAGCAGTCCTGTCTGTGCCTGATAAATCACTTGTTAATCTAATAATGGTCCCAAGGTGAAATAACTTTGACCTTAAAACGAAAATGTTTACTGCCCAAATATTATTTTTGTACTTTGGCACAAAGAAGTTCATTAATTCTGCATCGCTTTGTCTGTCTCCTGCAGCTTTTAGTTCTGACTTATTGCCTGGCTGGCAAAGAGTAACTTCCAACAGAGAAAGGCTAAGCATAACTTGGCCAGAAAGGGCTTGCTTCTGGCTCCACCTGGTAGAACTGCTGTCTGCAGAAGCAAGTCTCTTTTTCTGCTCAGGTAATATGCAGGGTATACACAGACAGCAAATGCAGGCAGCAGATGGAAGACTAGCTTGATTCCGTCCGCTATCATGTCTGGCCAACTCTTGGCAAATATTCTTCTCAGAGCACAGGGAAACACGTGAAACACCATCCGCCATTACCAGGTGATGCGGACAACAGTGATGGAAGCTGTGACTTGGGCAATGGGGAGGACCAACTGGCCGGTGGTCATGGGGAGCTACTAAACTGAAGCTCTCTTGCTTGTTGCCACTGTGAGAAGATGATGCAGCACAGTGGGCTGCTAATGAGAAGCACAAGAGGGATATAAAGGCCATGCCAACAGGTGTAAGAAAAGGAAGGAAGATAGTTAAGAGACGGCATTTAAACTTCAAGTAAAATCTAAATTCTGTAGCATTATGATTAAGGAACAGGCCAGTTTGGACCGACTCACAATAAGAATTTAACAAATATGTACATGATGCTTAGGCGGTAAGAACAATAATATAGTGTAGCAAAATAGTTGGAATGGAGAAACAAGAACAGGATTTATAAAAATGTAGTTTGTAACACAATTAGGCCAAATACCAAAACGATCTCAAGCTAGGATAAGTTAGTATGATGAGGTGCTTGCTGGTTCTTGACAGGTTTCTAAGAATTGGATAAAATTTTTCTAGATTAAATGTCTTCAATAATCTATTAGTTCAACTTAGATGATGGAATGTGCATATTATATAATTAAATGATTGTTCTCTTTCTTCTCACACATCAACTCACAGGGCCATTGATTCACATCTCTTTTTTTGTTGTAGCTGTTAATGCGTAATGCCTCGTGAGACATAGTATAATGATCTCATATTCTGACAGAGACAGAGCTCACCTATTATTCCACATGCTTCCTTGCAATGTTTTTCTTCTTCTCCTCCTTCTCCTCCCCCTCCTTCCCCTACTCCTCCTCCTTATTCTTATTTTTATTCTTATTCTTTTATTCTTATCCTTTTTTTTTTTTAAAGATTTTATTTATTTATTTGACAGAGACACAGCGAGAGAGGGAACACAAGCAGGGGGAGTGGGAGAGGGAGAAGCAGGCTTCCCGCGGAGCAGGGAGCCTGATGCCAATGCAGGGCTCGAACCCGGGACCCCAGGATCATGACGTGAGCCGAAGGCAGCCGCTTAACAACTGAGCCACCCAGGTGCCCTCTTATTCTTATTCTTATTCTTATTCTTATTCATTTTCTTATTCTTATTCGTATTCTTATTCTTATTCATGTGTCTACTTGGCCAGTAATTCAATCAAACACTAGTAGGTGTTGTTGTGGAGGGAGTTTGCAGATGTAATTTAAAAAGTCACAATCAGCTAAGTTTAAGTAATAGATTATCCCGGATAATTTGGGTGGGCCTAATTTAATCAGTTGAAAGGCTTTGAAAGCAGAGCTGAGGCTTCCCTGAGACGGAAAGGAAAGTCCTCCTATACATAGCAGCTTCAGCCTGTGCCTGTGAGTTCCAGCACACTTGCGATCCCCATATCCAGGTGGCCCTGTCTGTGGATTTCAGACTTGCCTATCCAGCCCCAACAATTTTATAAACAAATTCCTTATAATAAATCTCTTGATATCTATATCTCCTACTAGTTCTGCTTCTCTAGTCAAACCCTGACTGACTGATATACCCCACACAATTTCCTCAATTAGGTTGGAGCTGTGTGACTAGTTTGGCACGTGGACTAAGAGGTGAGAATGGATACATGTCACTTGCATATTGAGGGAGCTAAAATAAAAGACTCCTCTGCCGCCTCTGTCTCTCCTGTGTCAGTGCCAACCTTAAGAGGCCACATGTGTCGATGACAGAGCCACTGACAGAAGCAGCCTGTAACCTTGAGTCTTGTAAAGGATTACGTGTCCCTTGAATGGCATCAGATTTGGTGAAACAAAGAAACAAACCTTCCTTCTGTTAAGCTTCAGATTTCTTAACCTCATTTACGGGTTTATTTATTACGTTAGTGTAGCTTTCTTGTCCCACTTAACATATTCCTGTCTTCCAGATCTCTATATTCATAGATGGAAGGTACTCAGAAACTCACTAGGCACATTTTTCTCATAAGTTACGAAAAAGTAGCACTAGTACCGGATGATGGGAAACTCCCTTTTTGTTGGCAATGATTTACACTAAAAGTAAGACAAAGGTGGAAAACAAAAACTAGGTCAAAAGCATGAGTTGTAAATACTGAACTGACTATAACTATTAGCAGGACCTTTGTCACTTTGTGAGATGAATTTTACACTTGTTTGTTCTTAGTTTCACTGCAACCCACATTTATTACAATCCAAAGAGGCTCCTATGATCAGAGTCAAACATGTAAAGGGCACCACACCACAGGAAGAAGGATGAAGAATTAATGCTCTATTAATGGTTTTCAAGGATGATGAAAGAATCCATACAATAAACTGGAGGGCTGGTTGACTGAAAAATGCAAAATTTTCAACTCTTCAGTCTTATTGGATCTGGATCTATGTGGTCTATGTGGTTGGGCTACTGATGAATAATTTCAGATTAGCCCCTTCGACTTGTCTATAGTGCTACCAGCCTACCTGAAAGTAACAGATGGCCTGCTATTTGTGCAAAGCATTATTTTTTAACTGTTCTCCTCACTAGATTTTATTAAGACAAGAAAATGTAAGAAACACCTGAAAATGTGTTTTTAATTTAGAAGAATGGCTTTCATATACAATGTAAGGTGGACTATGTAACAGAATGCATACATAGAGACACATACATGCATTTAACACACACCTAGATACAAAAAGGAGAGTAAGAACACTAAAACTTTCATCAGTAAGGAAGATAATTATTCCTATGGGGGAATAATAGGCAATTTTAAAATTATTTTCTCTGCCCTCTTGTTTTCCAATTTTTCTAAAATGAAGATATATTATTTTAAATCAGAGGAAATTTTTATAATAAAGGAATTAATTAAATATGAAATACTGAGATAAGCATTGCAAAAGATGATAACATTATAAGTATAGGTCCTTGCATTTATTACAACATTTGCTTTCCAGATAGATTTTCATCGAAAATTCATAGCACTTGGATTATTATTAAGTACCTTTTCTACAGAATTATCAAAAGTATTTTTTTAATGAACATCTAATCTTTCCATAGCAACTAAATGATTACTTTATGCAGTAAAATCTAAATCTGAATGCACATTTCTCATTTTAACAAATATCTACTTAGCTTTCTTAGCGGATTTTTTTAAAACAAATGGGTAGGACTAAGTTATAATTAACATCATCAAATGTGCTTTATGTTAAAAGATGCTACTAAATGCATAAATATGCTGGAAAACGCTTTATTTCTAGTCAGTATGAACATCATATTCACTTCCAAAATGTGTAAATATTAGCTTCCTCTACCTCCTGCTAAGCAAAAGCAGAGTTCAACTAGTCCCCACCCAAATGATCACAAGGTCTTGATTTGCAGGAACTTATTAGCAGGTTTTAATTATTACTCAATTCTCCTACCACCATCACATTTACCTATTTTTTACTATTAGTTTATTTTTCTTGGCAATATCCTTAATTTCGTAATTTTATTCTATTAGTTCCACTTACGTCATGGAAATCATTTCTAGCCTTGATATACATGTTATTCCCTTTCAACTGCTATATTTGCCAATAACTGATTTAGCCTTTTCTCCATTTTAAAATCTTTACCACTTATGAGGTCAATACAGATTTATCTCCATGGATGCAGAATCGGCATAAGTAAGTAAGGAAGTTAAATAAGTAAGTAAATAAATGAATAAATAAATTTTGAAAAACTAACCTATTTCAGAGACCAGTTGATCGAGTTGAAGGCACTTTGTGACTTGTAAAGATTTGAAAGTGTTCAACCTCAGAAGTGAAGGGACAAAGGAATATGAAAGTGGTTTTGGTCCATTTGAAGTTTTAAGGTCCCTACAAGTTGAAAGGAAAAGAAGAAGCCACTTTACAATGACAGGGTTCAGGGCAGGCCTCCCCAAAATATACCACTTTGGCATATTGATTATGTTGAATTTAAATTACTTAAGAAACAACCGATGCAAGAAGTGTGTACTGACCCTCCTTCGTCCCTCTGACAGCAGGAAGTAAGTCTCCCATGTGAAAGATATCCTTTCTGAACCAGGAGAAAGACATCCTTAGCACCCCAGAAATAGGGAACTTAGGGCCAAGAAGGCTATATTAATAAGCCCTGTTACTTCTTCACTAATTTACTACTCCAAGCCCTAACTTTTTTCTTACCAATTCTTCACAAATTTATGGTTTCTTTGGCTAAAAGTTGCCTGCTTTGGTCACTGCTTTGAGTCTCATACCTATATAAGCTCTTATACATACAAAATTAAATTTGCTTTTCTCCTGTTAATCTGTCTTCTTTTTTTTTTTAAGATTTTATTTATTTATTTGTCAGAGAGAGAAAGAAAGAGAGCACAAGCAGGGGGAGCAGCAGGCAGAGGGAGAAGCAGACTCCCCACTGAGCAAGGAGCCTGATGAGGGACTCGATCCCAGAACTCTGGGATCATGACCTGAGCTGAAGCAGAGACTTAACCGACTGAGCCACACAGGTGTCCCATCTCCTGTTAACCTGTCTTATGTCAATTTAATGATTAGACCAGCCAACGACCCTAGAAGGGAAAAAAGGAAAAGTTTTTCTCTCCTATAATTACTGTCTGATCTGTTCTTCTCTGACTTCTGCCTAACTTCAGGGATTCTTTCCTTCTTTCCTTTAACCCTTAATTCTACACCAACCTCAAAGTACTGAAATGTTACTTTGTCTATGTCACAGTATCAGTCTAAAGACCAAATATAGTTCTGGTTTAACCTGTCTTACCAAGGAGGCTCCATGTTTTTGAGGCATTTTCTAGACTAGTTTTGGGGTTTGTTTATTTTAGAAAAGCTCTTTAACGTTTTTCAAAAGATAAGTAAACAAGAACAATTATACCTTTTTCTTAATAAGCAGAAGGAATCAAGGGTGTCCCTAAGGCTGTGGTGAATAAAAGAGCAGCTGAGGTGAGGGCAGGGGACTGTCTCCTTCGAAGGTATCATTGTGGTTTTGCTGTAGAAGTCCAGGAAAATGAAAGCTTTCTGAATCTTAATAAATGTAGTCATGTCATCACTACCATAAACATGTGTACAGCCTTGCCACTAGAGAAAAACTACAGAATTAATGACTTTTGGGTGTCTATCTACTCATCTAGATCCCAAGACTCTGACCACGGTGCCCACACCCCTATAAGTGGTTTTGAAATTAGAAAGCCACATATATTCCCAACCATATATATAATGTGTGTACAGAAATACAGCAAAAACAGCCCCATGACATTTTCAATGAACACTTTCCCAAAATACCAAGTGACTGTTTGCTGTTCCAGGGCCTGTTTACTGAGAGACATAAATACAAAAATACAAATAAACATATAAATAAAACACAGAAAGTAGCCTCTTAGCCTTGGAGAGACAGAGAGAAATCATGTTCACCATGTGCAGTTAGTTGTAATGATGTAACCAACACTTATTTAAATTCTAAAATAATGACCAGCCACAGAGTATAGAAGTTTTTTCACTTTAATTTTTTGGTCCCACAATGCCGAGTTACTACAGGCATTATTGATGACCATGGGGGAAAATGAAAAGTTTTATATGATGGAGGAATTAAATAATAATGATAAGAGCCAGCCTACGAATCAACCCAGTTACTGGCTTAAAGTAAAGACAGTCTCTTCTATACTGGGTTTTATAGAATAAAAGAGAAACTATTTCAGATGCCAAGGCTAGCATAGATATGCACACAGAGTAGTCCGCCTATTCATCTTGAAATATGTACCAAATGTACAAATAAAAAAAAATAAGATTCATTATCATTAATTAGCTAGCATGTAATAAAACCCAATGACAATTTTTTACAGTTCAGTATCACCCCTCTACACTACAGCTGAGTATTTTTCTTCTTCCTGAAGTGCCACAGCTGTTTCTGATTCTCTCACTATTGTTATAATTTAAAGACCAGGAAGTTTGTTTTCATTTGCAATGTATTAGATTTTCAAACTATTTGCTAAAAACTGCACTCTAATTTCTGCTGTTACTGTTCTTCTATTTGAGTAGCACTAAAAAGTCAACCTTTTCCTGGTGTTCCAATTCTGAAATAGTACCAAAAAAAAGTATGCCGACAGAAAGACAATAGTCAAAAGAAATCAACCATTGCCCTGTAGAATCGGACACCTTTCTCATTTCGGTTCCTCCTCCAAGTTCTACCAGATCCGCTGGCTTTTTAAAAATAGTAAATCAAATGCCAAAATGGGCCACAAACGGGATGTAAATAAGGGGTATACTTATATATTTGATACACTATATCAAGACAAAGAACTTAACAAAATGCAATAATGTGGAAAAGTGTTACTTTTTCCTTATTTTCTGTCAATTTATGTCTTCTGACTTAAAGGATATCAACTATTCAGCAAATCTAGTGGCAAAACTAGCATTCCTCTCTCCATTAACTGTGCTCTCCCATATGTTCTTTTCCCGGTGGAATAAGAGCCGAACACATTTCCTTATCACAATTATCTCCAAATAACTTTTGTAATCACAAATTAGCTGTTTGGTCTTGCACAAATTATTTAACCTCCCTGTGCTTCAATTTACCCACCAATGAAATAGAGATAATAATAGTTTCTCTGCCATAGGGTTGTTATAAAGATTTTTTTAATTAATAAGTACAAAACACTCAGAACAGCTCCTGGCATGCTGAAGGACTTGATAATTGTTAGATATTGTTTTATTTTTATTATCATTATTCTTTCATCATCATCATCACATTTCACAACAACGTAAGGTTTATCACAAATTATCGATCGTGACACTCCTAAACTAATCAAATATTTCAAGACCATGGAACTCAAAAAGATCTTAACAGTAATACCAGAACCCTGTATTTGGCAGAGTTCCATTCTCATGATCATCTTTAATATGCCATATTTGGATTAAGTCGTATCCTTCCATCACTAAAGAAATTTCTCCTAAATTGAGTTAATTTTTTAAATCTTAACATAAATTTTATACCACATAAATAAAAATTACATTTGTGGGTAGAGGTCACTTCTATTTGGAAACTTGGAATATTTAATTATGTCTTATAATTCCTATGAATTTTCTAGAGAATAAAATATTAGTTGGAAATGTCAGTTGGACAGTTTAGACTGGTTTCTGTTAGATCTGTTAAGTTGTACACATGTGTTTGTATGTATGTGAAAATATAGCCAATCTCCAGCAAAAGAAATAAATCAGGTTGGACTTTTATCATAACCTGTTGATTAACTACTAGCAATCTGTCATGTTCTGAGTCCCATTACTACAGAAAATGGAGCGTCACCTCCTGGAGTGCCCCTTGGAGAACCTCAAGTTCATGGGAATGAACAGTAGAAGGGACCTCTGAACTCTTTCCCACAGCCAAATGACAGCTGTGATTCTTTGGCCTCAGCTTGCCTTCTTAAGCTGATTCGGCACAAAATTTATGGTGCTTCCTCCACAGTATCCCATGCCAGCTCTGAACATTTATTATCCTGGCCAGTTATTGAAGGATATATGTTTTTCCTATCATCTAGTTTGATCAAAATTCCAGCCTATAAGATAGTAGGAACAAGCCACAGCTGAGGAATGAGGTAGGAGTGTATTCAATATGCTGCCAAGTTTTGTTCCCTGCATCTCAAGTATAAACTTAAGCACACTTTAATACTGTTTTTAAAAAAGTCATGATAGGGCTTCATTTTATCAATAAGTTTCTCACATCAGAAGCATGTAAAGAGAAAAAAAAAGACATCAAAGGGGCAGATGAAGAGCTCAAACTCATTTACAGGAATGTTGGGTTTCAATCTTTTCAAGCTTCTACTATTTACAAGTGCCACCGTTGGTAGAATCCCCTAACCTCATTAAGCCTCAGCTTTCTCATCTGCAAAATGGAAATAACAATGCACAGCTCACAGCATTGTGAAATTCAAACAAAACAATAGATGTTAAACATTTCATACAGAAATGAGTCAATGAATACTTGCTTTTACTAATATGATTAATGAACTTTGGGTTCACATGTACTTGGTTTGGCCTTTACTGAGATTTTTTAATTACTGACTTACCTCTTGAATATTTGAGGCTTAATAAGCTTGTGTACTAAGTCATTTGAAACTGTAAAATAAATTAATTTTTCATTCTTAAATTTCATAATTAAATGAGTCATTAAGTATGGTGAGTTTTTCCATTTTACTTGCACATAGAGACAAGTATTACTATACTTCCACAGAGAGGAATTATTATGTTGGTTTTTATTATTAATTTTATTTTTTGTAGGATTTTTTCAAAACTATAAGAAAACAAATGTGTTCATGAATTTCATTGCTGTAATGCCAGAATATGAAGCTTTATTTGTTGTGGCAACATTAATTCAACCAATATTTATTGAGCATCTGCTTTGTGCCAGGCACTGTTCCTGGCATTGGATAGTCAATGGTGAAAAGGCATAGTCCTTGTTCTTAATGAAGCTTACATCTTTGGGGAAGGTAGACATAAGTTATACATAACAGACTGTGTAGGGTTATAGAGGAAAAATAACTGGGTGAAATGAAATGACAGAAACTAATGCTAGAAGAAGGGGTTTGAACAGAGCCCTCTGGATAGGGCTTTTAGATAGGTGGGCATGAAATGATCTCTAAGGAGTAGCATTTAAAGGGATTCACAAGAGGGGCACATGGGTGGCTCAGTCGGTTAAGCATCCGACTCTTGATTTTGGCTCAGATCATGATCTCAGGGTTATGAGATTGAGCCCCACGTCAGGCTCTGTGCTGGGTGTGGAGCCTGCTTAAGATTCTCTCTCCCTCTATCTCTGCTTTTCCCCCAACCCCGCACTCCCCCCACCCCACTTTCTCTCTCTCTAAAAATAAAAATAGAGAAAGAAAGAAAGAAAAAGAAAGAAAGAAAGAAAGAAAGAAAGAAAGAAAGAAAGAAAGAAAGAAAGAAAAAGTAAATAAGAAAGAAAAGAAAAGGAAAGAAAAAACAAAAGAACAAGAAATTCACAAGAGATGTGAGAAGGAGCCAGCCACATGAAACTTTGGGAAGGAGCATTCCAGGAAGACAAGGTAATGCTGTCAAACATCAAAGTGATCTTCGTGTTAGAGGAACATGAGTAGACAAGACAGAAAAGCTAGATGATGCAGGACTTGGAAGGCCATGGGGAGAAGCTGGTTTTATCTTAGGAGTAATGGGAGATCGCTAGATGGGAAATGGTCTGATTGGTCTTTGAAGTAAGTTAAATAAGAGAACTATGAAAAACCAGCAGGGATACTTGTTAGAAGTTACGAGAGAAACAACAAAGATGTGGACCAGGGTAGTGGTGGTGGAAACAAAAAGAAGTAGTCATATTTAAACACCATTTGTAGATAAAATCAAAAGGACACTCTGATGTATCACATATGAGTGTTGAAGAAAAGGCAAGAATCAAAGATGGCAAACGGTGGTGCCATTTGCTGAGATGGGAAAGAAAGAAGAAAACTGTTTAACTGAGGTGTGAGAATGGGGTATCAGAACTTCTCTTCTGGGACATTTTATATTTATAAGGACAATTTGACAAGCATGCAGATGTAGTTAGGGCTGAGCTCACTGT
The DNA here is from genome assembly GCF_004348235.1 of Phoca vitulina. Classification (NCBI taxonomy): domain Eukaryota; kingdom Metazoa; phylum Chordata; class Mammalia; order Carnivora; family Phocidae; genus Phoca; species Phoca vitulina. The sequence goes on along the minus strand of NW_022589709.1, from coordinate 40,102,358 downwards.
AGATCATCAAGGCTGTCATCATATTGATACTGAGGAGTCAGTCTTAATTTAGCCAAAAATGCCCTTCAAAGACCTGATATAACAACAACAAGCCCCTCTCATATGAAATTCCCTTAATTAGAGTGTCACACACTCCATTAGAGTGTCAAACATAAACTGGGGAAAAAAGTTTGCCTGTTCTGTAACAGGGAAACAGAACTCTGGCTGATTGAAATTTCTCTATTAAGCACATAGCCAGACACACCTTTGTCACTTATCTAGGCCTGACGCATGGATTACATAATCAGTAAGGTCAGGTGTGGGACATGGGAGATTTGGGTAGAGAACAAATCAGTCAGAAATCTTAAGCATCCTGAGGACATTATTCAGTGTTTTTGTAGAACGTAGTTCTGGAGATGGCATCCAGGATAGCTAGGTAGGGTGGAACAAATCAACATCAGATGTAAAAGATAAACTTCTTCAGAGATCTCCTTTGAAATGGTAATAGGTGCAGTCAACTCTCAGTTATGGAATCATGAAATCTTGTGTCTCCAAACATTTATGCTACATATTAATTTTAAACTCCTCCAATTTATATTTATAAAACAATCAACAATTAACCAGACACAGACGTACAGTGAGCTTTGCACTTGTTATCTTCATTCTTTTCCTCAAATAAATGTGCTAATAAAATGTAAAATGAAAAAAAAAATGCATTCAAGAAGAGACAGTACAGTCAATATATTCCATGTTTTGGGATAAACAAGGCTTTGTGATACTCAGAACTGGGTGGGTTTTCAAGCTAGGATTATTTCTGAATATCATTTAGTATAAATCAGAGTTGCTGTTCATAGAATGTTAAAACATATTTTGAACAATTTTCTACTCTCTGTCCAGAGGATAATACTTCATAAGAAAGGTGAAATGTGTGTGTGAGTGTGTGTGTGTGTTGTGAGAGAGAGAGAGAGAGAGAAAGAAAGGGAGGAAAAGAGTCAGAGAGAGAGAGAAGACATTTTGAAACACATCCGAAATATTTTTTAAATTCTAGCATGGAATCATAGCAATTGGTCTTTGGAACCCTGGTGAGCCCGAGGTTGGCGTTCGAGCTCTTCGTCTGAAGTCTTCCACAGTGCGGGGTGTGGAGTGTTGCTGTCCTGCAGCTGAGCCAGCAGAGTTACACATGCTTTTGGTCTTTCCATCTGAGCTGCTACACAGAGAGCAGGTTTCGGAGCAGGTTCTTTCAGCACGAAGCCATCAAGACTGAAGCTTGGTGCTCCAAACACAGACACATTCTCACTTGCACAAATGTTTAAGTAAAAAGAGAATGTGCTGAAAGAGGAAAATTATTGTCTTTTTGTTTCCTTCCTTTCATTTTCTTTTCCTGCACAAGCACACCTCGTATGGTGCTTTGACTTACAGAAAATGAAAAACAAAGATTAATTCTCAAACTGCTAATGGTGTAAAAACAGGATTTTTAAAGAAAGTAAAAGTTTATTACCCTGGAAAAACTTTTGAAGACAAAGTTTCAGCCTTTTTCCTTAGACTCTTTCTTCTGAATAAAACAGATATTTGGGAAAGATTATCAGAATATCTATCTTTCTATCTATTCAAAAAAAATCTACCATAGCAAGCTGATTTTTCAAGTTTCTATAGGATTGTACTTAAAATTTGTATAATTTCTAATACAGAAATATTCCCCTATGTAGATTTTCATTTAAGCAGATTTTCATTTAAGCAAAATACATTGATTTCAGATAATGATCACTGGAATTAATGTAGTTAATATTGATGAAATAAGATCTGTATTTCTCTTAAGCCAAGGAAAAGAGAATAGAATGGTAAGACCAAATAAATTGAAAACCATTTCCCAATGGTTAACTGTTGCCAGAAATCGAAGTTAAAAATCTCATCTCTGGCTTTTTCCAGAGCTTTCTTACCATAGCTCCTAGATCTGGCAAGGCAACCATGAAAATTAAGAAGGCTCCTCCTCTGAAATATTATTCCTGACAAATTTAGGAGGAAAAATTTATCTATTTAGACACTTCGGATAAAGGTTTGGTGTCTTCCTAATGGCACACTGCACCCCTCAATTTTCTGGCATACACTTTTGGTGTTAGCTATTGGTATTGAGTTTTGTGCACTAAGCACATTGCTTATTGCCCACTCTACAGGACTGAGAGATTAAATGTGTGTGTGCACAGTTGGCTTCTGAAATAATAACCCCAAAGGGAACATAACTGTAGTTGGTATCTTTGGGAAGAAACTCACATTATCTTATGAAAATTATTCAATGTGTTCCTGCATTTTGATTGTTGTAAAAAGGAGAAGACAATGTGAGGCCTGCAAGGGGATATTTATTTTTAAAAGCTACAGGAATAAATTGGTCAATTACCATTTATTGACAAATGAGAGAATAACCTAAATCAAACTTCAAAATGGGCAGCAGAATCTTGATGAAGAGTACAAATCAAAATGCTCTTATTTATTGGCAAGTTATAACTATCCCAGGGATTGTGGAATAAAACACTCCTCATCTCTGCTTCCACCGTTCAAATGCTTCCTCTGCTTTGTGAGACCCTCGGGAAATCATGGTTCTCTGTAAGTTGCACTTTCGCCTTCAGCCAAGTAAAATTATTATGCGATTACACTGCCATTTAATCCAGTATAATTGTAGTAATATGTACAGTCGGGCCTACTCAGCAACAATGCCCTTCTGTCCATGGAGGCAAAAGCCTTGTGGAGTCTGGGCCCTACAGTGCCAAGGAAGAAGCAGCTCCCATTGCTCAGGATAGTGAAATCACTTCCGCAATGGCTGGGACTGAGGAATATAGGGGGTTCATTTTCTGGAGAGATGACAAGTTAAGTAAATCATTATGGGAAAAGACTGTGGCAGGTTTCTGGATATATGCTAATGAGACTGATGCTCTAGTAAAGAAGAAAGGGGCCATAAAAAAAAAAAAATCTTAAGACTAAATAATGTTGCCTCCAACAAGCTTGCCTCTCAGTGGTCATAGTATGTTTTCACTCTCTTGCTCTCTTCATCTGCTTTTCTCTGGCAAAGTGAGAGGTGAATCACTTTTGTTCTGCTGTGATTATTTTTACCCCTCAAAACACAGCTTAAGGGCTCCATTTTAGGGCATAATTGCACACAGAGCCAACTTGCTCAAAAGGTTAAAAAAAAAAAAGCCTCCTCTAGTCTCAGTAAATATCAAGCAGCAGATGAGTCAGGTTCAAGTGAAAGCAGAGGAAACATTAACCATTTCTTACTAAAAACACACAGTACATACTTCATTGCTCCTCAGCAACCTCACTCAGCTCTTTATCTGTCCTTCAGGTTTCCTCTATGCAGTACACACAACACAGTCTCCATCTTTGCAAATAGCTTGAAATCCAAAAGCACATTTGTAAATCAGTGAGCTCAAAATGTGTCTTACCATAAGGGAAAAATATCATATGTGGGGGTTAGATTTCTAAGTTATCCAAGGGTGGTTAATTTCACTTTGATGTATATAAAATGGTGAATATTATATTTGTGGTGAAAATTGTAGAATTCAATATTCTTAGAATACTAATAATCATAAAAAGAAAAACACTTGAACTGGTGCTTTGATTTTTCTCAAGGTAGAAAGCTGAAAAAGTGATGAAAGAATACTAGATTTGGGTAGAGGCCTCATAATCATTCCCTCTATGAAGGAAACTAAATTTAAGAGTTAGGTTTTGATATTGCAAAGAACAAAAGGATCAAATTCAAGCCAATCATATGTTGATAAATTGCAAATTACATCATCAATACATGTATTTATTTTGCATGTGACTTCTTTTGGGAATAAGAGGTTGAACCATACCTGCCAATTATTTTACTTCAATCTCCACACCTATTGTAGTTTTCAATCCTCTTTGGGCACCAGATAAATGAAATTATCTCTCAGACAAAAAAAAAAAATTAGTTTGACGACCACTTTGAAGCTTTCCTGGATCTGCATTTCATACCTGACCAATGAGAAAGATCTACCTTAAGACACTTTATATCCCTTGTCTTCAAGACCTGCAAAAGCACAACATCCCAAAGTTGTCCTCTTTACTTGTTCAGATCCTTAGATTGGGCAGTGGAGGGAAAAAAGACATACTGGAATGAAGAGATATGTATGGAGCATGAGGGAAACCATATTATGAACAGGTTTCCCTGCTTCTATTATTTTTTCCAATAGTCCATTTCCACACAACCCGTGGGGATTTTGTAAGATATTGCATCACAACTCTGTCCAGATCTTATGCATTCAGTGGCTTCCATTCCTACTTGGAGAAAAATCCAAACTCAGTACCATCACCTTTCAGATGCCATCTGACTAACCTAACCTCCATCACCTCTCTGAGCTCCGCTGACACCACTCTTTACCTCATCCCCAAGCTCTTCCACATCTGAGCACCACTTTACTCTTCAGCCTTAAGTGCTCTCCCCCAGATCTTTGTATGGCCTTAACACAGTTTTGCTCTCTGTAAAATATCATTTCAAATGTGACCAACATTTTTAAAACCGCCCCTGACCTTCTTCCTTCTAGTTTCTATCATCTTACACTGCTTTACTTTTTGGGGTCATTTATCACTATCTGAAATCATATTACGTATCCTACTTGTTTCTATTTGTTGTCTTTTTCCTCCCCACTAGATTATAAACTTCATGAGGACAGGGACTATTTATGTCACAGCTAACACTATTTCCCTAGCACCTAGCCTGGCACATAGTAAACAATAGTGTATTAAATGAATGAACAGCTATTTATGTTAAAAAGACATCCTTGAATTTATGTTGATGTCTGTAATCATTACATTATTGTTAAATATTATTATAATTAAATCATATTGTGGCCTAGCAAAAGAAAATCACACCCTTTTTGACTGAAATGCCAAGTTCAAGAGGTGAGAGTTCAAGACACAAAGTCTGAAAGCACTTTAAACCAATTCTTTCACAAATGAACTGAAAGGAAAGGTTAAAGGGATCGAGTTTTTTAGTCTACCAAATAGAAACGCTAAGAGATTAGTTAATTATTGTCTTCACATATATGGAGACATTTTTATCATGAAAATGTCAAGCTTTTATCCATCTATGAAGGGGAAAGAAAAGGAAACAGATTTAAATTAAAGCTAAAGGCAATTAGGGTGAACATAAGACTCACTCGGCCACAATAGAATGGGCTACTAATAGTGGTTTGGGAATATAGGGGCCAAAATTCTGACAGGACAGAGTTGAAAACATCTATTCTGAATACATGGACAATAATTTGTGTGAGAAGTGGGCACAGCTGAAATTCCCAGATGGCCTCATTTGGGTAAGGAATGTGTTGAGCAATATAAGGTTAACACAAATTGATATATGTTACATAAAATGGTTCAAATTCATACAAATGTCTATAAATACATGCCTCACTCTTCTAGTCCTCTGCATCCAACTGATATTCTCTACCTGTCTGTCCAAATAAGCAGCTTATCTTCCAAACAGAAACTGAGTGCATCATAATTCTGTCACAGCTGATTTCTCCTTCTCCCTCCTCTCCTCTTACTTGGTTTATGCAGTAGATCCCACAGGAAAACAGGAGAAGATAAATGTCCAGTCAAACTTAAAATCACGTGTTGTATAAGAGGTATTGCTCCTATCTATTCTGTGATACCAGAAAAAGTTTTTCTACCCCAACGTAAGCTAGTAATATTAATTGACAGTTATTGAACATGTATTATTTGCTAAGTGTTTTTCAAAGGGTTTACATGGACTACCTCACTTAAATTTTACAACTATATAGGAAACTGAGATTCAAAAAGGTGAAATCATTTGTTCAAGTTGACTCAGACAGTAAATGGCAGAGCCAAGCCTAGAACCTGCCCTGTTTTACTGCTTTGGCTGTGTTCTGAACCCCTCTGCTAGATTAAGCTGAAATAGACTAGGAACAGACAATAATTCATCACACACAGGTGGCATTTTCATTTATCAGAGAGCATTAGCATCTTCCTGAGTCCCATGAGAAAGTGATTATTCCTTTTTTTCCTCCCATAATCTCTCCTTTGAGAATCCCTTCCCATCTAACATTATCCAAAATTGGCCACCAGCCAGCAAGTATTTTTTAAGTCAATCCATTTAAATATTGGACAGACAACTATGCAGAGACAGAACAGTTCCAAGAGTGTGAACTGGAGAAATGCCCACAGTCTCCAGCTCTGTTTTCAGCATCTCCTCGCGCTCTCTCTGAGATGCCCAAGTGGGATTATAGTCAAATGACCTCTATCCCCATGCATACACTAAAGAACATTGTTATTCTGTGTAGAGAATAAATGTCACCTTAGTTGGGGTTTCTTGAGGGTAGTATGGCAGGATATAACAATTTTTTAAAATGTACATAATGTTTGCCCTAACAATTCTGCAAATTCACAAAGAATGTAATCACAAATGCACACAAAGTTTAGTTAAAAGGTTGTTTGTTGCAGTGTTTTTTATACTATTAAAAATAAATGAAAACAAACTGCAAATTCCCACATAGTGGATTGGTTAAATCAGTCACGGTACATCCATACAAGGGCATTAATATGATGTCTGAAAAGAAGCGTTAGTTTCTTTAAAAAAAAAAAAGTGCACAATATATTAAATGAAAAAGCAGTAAATAAACAATATGCACATTATGGCTCATTTTTGCAAAATAATATTAAGAACTATATAAACATGCATAAAAAAAGAAAAGTTAAGCATTAAAAAGGTAATAATAGTTATTATATGATGAGATTGTATATTAATTTTATTTTTTTTTTTTTGCATATATATGCTTTCTAAACTTTTTTTTTTTTTTTTAGAGAGAGAGCGTGTGTGCATATGTATGCATGGAGGGAGGAGCAGAGGGAGAAGGAGAGAGAGAATCACAAGCAGGCTCCACACCCAGCACAGAGCCAGAGGCAGGGCTTGATCCCACCACCCTGAGATCACCACCTTGAGCTGAAATCAAGAGTTGGACACTTAACCAACTAAGCCACCCAGGCACCCCATATATATATATATATATATATGCTTTCTAAAAATCACATGCATTACTTTCATTATGAGAAAATTGAAAGAAAGAAAAAAAAATACAGTCTACTATACTGTCCTAGCATAATGAGTATAAACTTCTGTTTTTTAACAAGATTACTATTTGTTTCAAATGATTTTAATAAAACTGCATGCCTAGTGATTTGGCATTTAGTCAGAAGTAGAAAGAAAGATTTATCATAAGTTAAAGATAATGGAAATTTCACATTTTCATCTCTCATGGATTTGGGAAAGAAAATGTGACATTTGATATTTATAGACTTAGTCAGCACCTGAGCAACCCCTGAGTGGCGGAGAATGGATGGAGGAAGCCAGCCAAGGTGCCCAGAAAGAAATCACTGAATACATGTTAGTGAGTTGAAAAACAGCCAGAAATTAATTGAAAATGAAATATAATGAGAGGCACCATTATGCAGAGTATCAAAATATTTTTAAAGCAGCAGAATACAGGAATTAATCCTTGCATATGGATTTCCATATATTCAGTATATGGAAAAAGTGCATTTCAAATCAGCTTTAAATGTTGAGCTCTTTAATAAGTGATGTTCTGATAATTGGGAAAAGAAAAAGAAGAAATTAGACTCCTACCTCACACCATTCAAAAAAGTAAGTTCAATAAAGATCCACATGTATGAAGCCAATCTATGAAGAAATTAAAGTAGTGGAATGTGGAAATGGCTTCTGATGTCATATGTGAAACGCCAAGAAAATTAGTCATAGATTAAAAAATAAAATATAATCTAAAATCCCCGGGATGCAAAATATACTTTAAACAACATAAAAGATAAGTGGCACTTTTGGACAAATTTTAATGTTTAATGCATAAAAATCAGCCGACATTCTTAGCACGTAGCTAAGCTCTTACAAAACAGTAAGAAAAATAGAAAGGGTGCATAGGAAAATGAGCATAGGATAAGAATAGGCAATCCAAGAAGTAATCCAAATAGCTAATACATGAACATTAAAAAAAAAAAAATTCAACATCACCTAGTAACTGAGGAGTGCAAATTAAAAATGAGACGCCACTTAGATCTCCGGAAGATTAACAAAAATTGTTTTAATTAGAAAATACTGAGGGTTGGCAATGTTGTGGTGAAATAGAGATGTTCATACACTGGATTAGTGGATTATACTATGAAACATCCATTTTGAGGATCAGAATAATATTATCTATCAAACATTTAATTGTACTTCTAGGAAGTACAGCACTGTTGATAGTACTGAAACTACATGTTAATCAACATGGGAATGGGTAAAGAAAATACACCCCCATATACACACAAAAAGCCAGACCTATATGTATTTGTATATGTTTTGCAAATATATATATACACATTAACAAATGCAAATATAAACCCTAAAACAAAGTGTAAGTCTAGGGAAGTATAATCTCTACACTGTGTGAGGGAAAGAAAGGATGAAACCCAGGTTATTAAACCCATTGTTCAGCTGAGGCCTGAACAGCAAAGTGCATTACCTTCTTTTTTCATATGTGATGGAAAACTCAGTTCTCAGTTTCAGAGAAGGGCCTGGAGAAACAAAATTTTTCTATGTAATAAAATCAGATGATACTTGTTTCCTTTTGAGAGTAAAATTTTTGCTCCCAGGAGAGAAAAAAAGGGCAGAGAAACATGGTATAAGGGCTAAAGGACTCATAGCAACTATAATGAATAATTTCATCTAACTTTCTTGTGCTGTTTTGGCACCAAATACTCTATCTTCTCAAATTTGCAGAAACATCTGCTCTACACAAAAACTTGGTGTGTATGTAGAGGGCATGTAGTATAGGTATGGTGCATGCAAATTAAGGAAAGGGTCTGAGTTCCATGCTTTGGTTGGAGCCAGGGCAGAAATAAAGAAGCAGCTAGAAGATACAGAGAAATGAGGAAAATAAAAAGAAGTAAGGAAGCCAGAGCCATGAAAATGTAAGCCTACCAGTAATACTCAGAAATCTTGGAGGTGGCATGTTCTTATTCTTGGTCAAATAACAGGGGTTCAGGAGTATCTTGCCTAAATCATAAAGAGTAGAGATGTCCTAGCTGATAGGCAGTTTACATATGTTTGTAAATATAATGGTATAATGTTTACAATATTCAAAAAATTATAAAAGGAATATATGCTGGTATAAAAAAATCATAGAATAAAAAGAGAAAGCCTCTTGGGGGGCCTGGGTAGTTCAGTCAGTTAAGTGTCCAACTTCAATCTCGGTTCAGGTCTTGATCTCACAGTCGTGAGATCAAGCCCTGCATTGGGCTCCACACCCAGCATGGAGCCTACTTAAGAAAAAAAAAAAAAAGAAGAGAGAGAGAGAAGCCTTCTTCTCACTAGCTCCTCCCTTTCAGTCCCACTCACTCATACAGTGCAGTGTTCTAGACACTCACATGTTCATTGATTTATAGAGAGGCTGAGTTGAACTGTTACTATTAATGTTGATGCTTCATGACTCTCCATGAACTGCTCTACCCTGCCAGCCTGACTAGGATATACTAACAAGCGATATACCAGCTCTCTCTATTTAGACAGGCAAAATGAGTATAACTGTGCACATTAATTGACCAAACTGAGAACTAAAGATTCCTAAAATGCTTACAGGTCCAAATGAACCAGAGAATGAAGAGAACTGCATCTGTGTAGAAGATGAGCTCAGTGAATAAAATATTGTTTTGTAGAAACTGAGAAAAAGAATAGTCCAGCTGATCAAATGTATTGATTATTAAATTCAGAAACTAAGTCTAGAACTTGTTTCTTAGTAAAACTAAGACAAGCTCAAGTTTGACCAGAGATAGAGTCTAAATAAAAAACAGAAAGACTAGAGACATCATGCACGATGAAAAGGCATTGACAAAGATATCTCTTAAGATCTGACAAACCCAGGAATAGAATCAAGAGTCAATTTGCTGCCAGTACCTGTTACCTCAATATATCAGACATTACTAATTGATCCCAGCCCTGTTTGCCCTGTTCGTGATAAGTTCACAATCCTTTTTTTAATTTGTTATTTAAATTAAATTTAGTATATGTATGTATTAATAATACATGTAGTGTATTATTAATTTCAGGGGTATAATTTATGATTCATCAGTTGCATATAATATCAAGTGCCCTCCTTAATGCCCATCACCCAATTACCCCATCCCCCCACTCACCGCCCCTCTAGCAACCCTGTTTTTTGTTTCCTATAGTTAAGAGTCTCTTATGGTTTGCCTCCCTCTCTGTTTTTATTTTATTTTTTCCTTCCCGTCCCCTATGTTCATCTGTTTTGTTTCTTAATTTCCACATATGAGTGAAATCATATGATATTTGTCTCTATCTGAGTGACTTCTTTTGCTTAGCATAATACCCTCTAGTTCCATCCATGTCATTGCAAATGGCAAGATTTCATTCTTTTTGATGGCTGAGTGATATTCCATTGTATATATATACCACATCTTCTTCATTCATCTGTCAGTGGACATCTAGGCTCTTTCCATAGTTTGGCTATTGTGGACATTGCTGCTATAAACATTGGGGTGCATGTGTCCCTTCAAATCACTATTTCTGTATCCCTTGGATAAATACCTAGTAGTGCAATTGCTGGGTCCTGGGGTAGTTCTATTTTTAACTTTTTGAGGAACCTCCATACTGTTTTTGGGAGTGGCTGTACCAATTTTCATTCCCACCAACAGTGTAAGAGGGTTCCCCATTCTCTGCATCCTCACCGATATCTGTTGTTTCCTGAGTAATTCACAATCCTTCTTAAGAAGGCAGCCCAGGCAGCAACTACCAATGGATCAGACTTAACACAAGAGATAAAATCTTTTTACCACCTAAGTGATTTCACAGAGATATACAGAAATAAGCTCTCTGTAAGTAAGAATATTTCTAAGATACCTCCTTGCCAAAGTGGAATCCAACATATATGGGATATATATATTATATGTGTATAGCTTTTACCCTAAGTATAAAATAAATTCCTATCAATCACTCTGTGCCCTCAAAGCTATAATCAGGAAAAAAAATCTACCTCAGTCTTTAAATTTTAACAACACCAACAAATAGCCTAGTCATGGTATAGAAATATAAAATGCCGGAAGGAATACAGAAGACCTCATTCCAGCTTTCAACTTGCTTTCTCCTGCCTCACCACGGAAAACTCAAAGCAGGGATTACCAGCTCCCCTGACAAACCCGTCAGCCCACTCCACTGCTAATCATGCAGCAAACAAAAATCTCCTGCTACACAATATTCTGTGGCTGGGGGAAGGGGGCAGGATATCTGCTCAAGATCAGAAGAGCAAAGAATTGCATTTGTCCTAGAGAAGGCTCTTGCAAAGTTTCTGCTGAATTGAGCTTTACATGCGGGTGGAAAACCTAGTGTAAGGCATGTGGTTACATTAATTATAAGATTTCAATTTGACAGTTTAATTAGGAAAAGGAGAGTTAGTGTAGGGCTTGCAGAATTCATGATGAATCACATACTCCAACAGACTTCATTTTCATATTTCAATTACACACATTTCTAACTGATGAACAGCAACATAGCATTTTCTGTTTAATAAATGTGATATCTGTTGGAATTGATAACATTAGTTCAGTAATTACTGAGCCATTATTGTCAGGCTTTTAAAAAAACATGGAAAGAAGCCTTAGTTATTAAAGTTTAGCATCAGCACAAAACTACATTTTCAAATATTCCTACTAAAGAGCTTTTTAACAGTGCATTAGCTATCCCTTACAGGGAGAAAGGTACAACTCAATAGCAGGTATTTGCACAGGATTGATTTTGATCTAATCACACCTATTTGATTCCCTGACATACCACTGTGGTTATTACGTTCCTTCTAAATCTTTATTCAGAATTCAGGACCAAAAAAACCACAAAAAAACAGGGGAGCAGAACTTAGATTTGAGTGACATAATTTAATGCAAATCATGCGAAGACTCTCATATTTGCTTAAAATAACAATAATAATAAAATATAACAAAAAACTTATTTTCATCAATCTAAAGATAAATGTAGATTCAAAGGAGAGCTAACTTTAAGTGACTCCGTCTGTCAAAACATGTGGAAACTTATGAGTTCTTTCTCAGAGTGCCTGCTTTGAGGTTCTGGGAACCAATGTTGAAAAGCTGGGTATGTTCATAGATGCACTAGGGTCTTTTCTTTTGCATGGGGTTATGAACAAACAGAAGTTCATTAAATCAAATACAGATGTCAATTTCCTCTGGGACTAAGAAAAAGATCATATCCTATAATAAACACAACTGCATATGCTAGAGATGAAGCACAATTCTGTTTTTAAAATTACTTCCAAATTTATTCATAATGAACTTGACTTCTATCTACCTGAAATACCTGCTTACTACGGTTTGTCTTGCAAAAATCTTGATGATATTTTGCTTAATAAAGCACATTTATGTGTTTGTGTGTGTTACATATATATATATATATGTATGTGTATCAAAAATGTTTCAAGTCACAAAACATAGCTAAGAAAAATAGTCTTGTAACATATCACCTATTGCATGTTAGAATTACACATGTAAAGGATTTGTGTTTTATAGTTTCAAAAAGTAAGCCCTATTCCTTCACATGATTGGTAAATCACTTCCATTAGTTTAGGGAGAACCTTGTGGAACTGAGTATTTTGTTGACTGCTTCAGAATGTTAAATAAAGTCATGACCTTAAAGTAGCTAGCATACTGCCTAACACATTGCTCAATAACTATGATTATTGTTAGCAGGCCTGATTTTCTTGTACAAAAATTAAAATAATACAAAATATAAAAGTATAAAAATTATAATCACACAAAACTAAAAAGTCCAAAAACTATTTCAAATGTAAAAAGAAAAATCAGAAAGAAATGGCATTCCTATCCACAAATGGCACACCAGTAAGAGAATATTTAAAATTAACATTCTTAGTTCCTTCCTTGACATGAATTACAGTTGATTAATGGGCAAAGGGCTATTTTCAGGACTTAGAATTGTTCTGCCCTGTCATGTGGTGGCAATATAGATGCAAACAAAAGAAAATCAGAAAAGTATAGCATTTAAGGGCTAGAGATTTCCACTTTTCCTCATTTCATAAATAATTGAGGCCTAGAAAAGCAAATTTCTTTTTTCAGAATCACAACAGCTAATAAATATTAGCCTAGATTTTTCTGTCCACCTAGCAACAGCTACCAAAATATGGCCCACAGAGCTCTGGGAATACCTAATTCCCTTCAGGGTCCATAAACTCAAAACTAGTTTCCTAATAATCCTGATACTTTTTTTTTTTTTTTTATTAACTCTTGACATTTGCACTAATGGTGCAAAAGAAATAGCAGATAAAACTGCTGGTACCTTTGAATGAAAAGCAGTGGCACCAAACTCTACTAGTAGTCTTTGTATTCATCACTGCCACACTCACTATAAAAATAAATAAATAAAAAGTCAGTTTCATTAAATTTCAAGTTTTGAGTATACACCTTTTTAATATTCTATGTGATAAATGGGAAGCACACCTAAATCCCTACTGCATATTTAAGGATGATGGTCATCTCTGGGAAAATGTGACTGTTCAAATTTCCACTAAACTAGCCACTTTTCTTAATGGAACAATTTTTTTTACTTGAAAGAATGAACTCTGGTTATTCAGATTTGCTTATTTGGCAGACATTGTCTTGGAATTGACAAAAATGACTCTGTCACTTCAGGGAAAACTATCTGGACAGTATTTTTTGCCAGAGGTAAAATTTAAGCTTTCAAGCATAATGTACAACTTTGGAAAATTTGCATCTGTCATCATGACAGCATCCCAATACTTAAAGACTTCCCTGATTAATTGCTGGTGACATTAATGAATGTGCTTTATTGATATTGTAAAATAAAATGTGTCAGCCATTGGTAGATACATAACTTAGTAGACCATTATTTTCCAAATCATCAATAATGGTGTTATAAAATCATGTATGGATAAAAGATAAATTTAAAGTATAAAATAGTCCAAAAGAATTTAATGTAATTAAGTACAGAAAGTTCTTGGCATGCTTTCAGATTCTACAATGCAAATGACCTTTAAGATTATTAGCACTTGTTGAGTTTTGGTGTAGTATCAAAGAAAGATAACCATAATTGTCTGAAAATGCTATTAAAATATTCCCCCTTTCTAACTATGTATGTGTATAATATTAGATTTTCTTTATATAACTAAACCAAAACAATGTATAGCAACAGATTGAATGAAGAAGCAAGTATGGTTTCTATTAAGCCAGACATTAAAGAAATTTATAAATATGAAAAAGAATGCCATACTTCTCATTAAATGTGCATGTGTGTTGAAAAACATAGGTATTTTCTCATAAAAATATGTTATGCTATTTTGTACTTACATCAAGTAACGGCTTTAAATTATTTTTAAATAAATCAATAAAAGTTTTCAGCTTTTTTAGCTTTAATTTATAATATGGTATATATTGATACTTCTCACAAAAACAAAAAGTCTTTTTGATTTTCAACAATTTTTAAGTCCATAAAAAGCTCTTGAGTCCAAAAAGTTTGAGAAGCACTGCACTGTGCTTTCCAATAGAGATGACAAATGGGTTTCACATAGCATATAAATTTGGATCAGTTGGTAATGGCTATATGGAATTGATAGAGAAGGACCTAAAACCCATGTTTTGAGCTATGAAGATAGAAAATTAGAAAATGTGCTGTTCAACATTCCAGATCTTTCAGAACATTCCAGATAATCCAATGTCCTACTCAACTTTCTCTTCCTCACAGTGTTAAGCACGGTACCTAGACAGAGTAGATTAACAAATACTTACAAATTTAACTAAATCTAATAAAAATCACACCAATAACTCTTTTTTACAAATTCTAATACAAGGCAGAGCAGCAATAGTTATGATTCTAGGAAACAAATGCCAAAAAGGAAGTCTTAAGGTGAGGAGAAAATAGAGTAGACAACTACATAGTTGCATGATTTTAAGGGAACAGAATAAACTTAAGAAAACTTTTTTTTAAACCTCTTAATTAGTGCCTGAATTCATTTTTATAATTGGAGAGATGGCCTTTCATTCTAAAATGAAAATGTCAAAATACAAATACTCCGAGGAGATGTAGCATGTCATTTGAATTCACAATAAATTAAAAATGATTGATATTATCCAGGTTTCAAAGTGACATGATCAAAAGTAAATGATAGGGTAGTAGATCCCAAATGAAAGACACTAAGAGAAGGTAAAAGAAACGACACTAAGTGGAAAAATCGAAGGTTCAAAAGAAAACTTAAACTTATTTCATAACTTGATACAAAGCCAGTTGTGTTTTCAGATTCCCTAGAATAATAACAATAAAATTCTAATCATGTGTTTTCCAGCCCATACAAAATATTGTAACCTACAAGGAATAAAAATCTACTCAATAACATCCCAAACATAAATCTAGCCTACTGGACCCCTACATGGCAGCTAACATTCTATCAAGTTACTGCGCTGCATGTCTAGTATGCAGACTTCAACAAGACTTCCCTCTTACAATGAAAGGAAAGAAGGCAGACTTTCAAATACGAAGTGATGGTTCAGCATAATGGAAAGAGAACGAGAGTAGAGATAAATAACTTGGGTTCAACCCAACCCTGACTATCGATCCTTAACCCTGTGACTTTGGGCAAATTTTTTATGGTCTCTTGGTCTCAGTTTTCCCTTAAGGGAAAGGATCTAATGATCTTCTTTTGAAATATAAAATGCAATAGTTTTAAATTTAATTATTTAGATAGGAAATTAACATTTCTGTCACAGACATTATTTTTAGCATGTCTCATTGGAATTTTGTAGAACAATATTTCCTTCAAGGAAAATCAGAATACAGAATATTAAAAGCATTTTAATGAGGCAAATTATGTGAGGAGAAAAATCTATATTTAAGCAACTCTTTTGTTTATTTCAATTTTTCATTAACCAGTTAAGAACATATACTTTCTCACTCTGCTTTCCTGAGCAATGCCCAGAGGGCTACCACCTGAATAATAAGAAAAATGCTTATAAAGAGTTTAAGATGGGAATTTGTTTCTATCAAAATCCATCTCTGGCTATTTCCTAAGGGAATTTTAAGAGTTCAAGATGTCAGAATCATGCATTTTTCCAGCCCTTATAAAAATGTTATACCATATAGAATGAAAATCTACTCTTTTCCTCTTTCTGTTACCTCAAGAAATACCAAAAATAATTTTGTGTGGTACAGTGTTTGTCATTTTAAGTCTGTTGACAACTATGTTTAGACAAGGTTTCCCCCATTGTTTGTTGAATCTGACTCCAATCCTAGAGTCACTTTAGAATACAAAGAGTAGTCTTTTTTAATATAAGGACTAGTGTCACATTGTGAACTCTCGATAGCTTTAAAAATCTCCCTCCCATTTTTAAAAAGTGCTGTACCAACTTTTAAAAATGCACTCTTTACCAGTAACAGCTATACACTAGATTTCATGAGACCACCAAAATGACCCGTCATCCAAATTCTCTACCTGGGCTAAGTGTATCAGTTACTACCCCTAATCGTTCCTTTTAGCTTCTCTTTTTTATTTGGAACTCTTTGACATCTGTTGATATTTTTATGAGTTTCCCCTAAGCTCCTAAAAAAGAAAAGAAAAAGAAAACCTTACAAACAAAATGTAATTAAACACCAAAAAACAGAATGGCTGTCAAATTATCCCATGATTACAATAGATTTATTGGGAGAAATTCTCCCTCTTACTTGCCAAAGGCTGTATGACTGACAGAATTATTGACTTGGAGCATGAAATGAAGAACACTTGTCAATATGGAGCATTTTTTTTTTTTTTAAAGCCAGTTAATCAACAAAGATTCCTATTTGGTCTCAGACAGAGTAGTGCACAGTAATAATACTTTAGTTATAAATTTTGCTCTGTGTGCTGTACTGCATATGGGCCATTGCCTTTGTGCCAAAGATCTCATCACTCACTTTGGGTTGCGGGGAGGGAGATGACTTTAAGAAGATAAAGTCTGGAGCTGGGCTGGTCACCATGGTAATTCACATCCAGAATAACTGAAATAATGGTCTCCAGACTTCATTTGTTTCTTATGTTCTTTTTTTACTGGAGTTTCTAAATTATTTTTAAAATTCCAGGAAAAGCATTTGTAACAAATATAGAAGGCCTCTAAGATTTTGCTGTCCTTTAAAATACAAGTCAAGGATCAATTATCAAAACAAACTCATCCCGTTAATCAGTTTACGAAGGTGCAAATTATTTGTTCAGAATACAATGCCAGGGAGGCTGCTTTGTTTAATGACAATCCTAACAGCAAGAATCCCTGGGGCAGGAAGCAAGTAATCAAGAATCCATCTCTGAAACTTTGAGAATGCTGGCAACAGTCTATTATAATGCATAGTTACAGGGAGACCTTGTACAGAAAACAGCACACTGAAATAGACCAGACTTGTTATGAGACAATAAACTTAAATATAGCTCTGGACCTGACACAACTAAGTGATTTTTGCCTTCCAGGATCGAATTTAACACTCTAGGCTAAATATTTCACACAGATTTTTTACTGTCCACTTTATGTGTTTGAATGCCTATACCTTAATCACATCTGGTGTGCAACTTTAACAATGTGTGTGCCCACAGAGGGTCGTGACATCATGAAAACCCAACTTGAATGGCTAAAGGAGCTGATGTAAAGATTGTTTGGTCAATGAAACAGACTATTTGAGCGCTCCAGTACTCACTCTATATTAGAAGAAATAAAGGATACCAAAAAATTGTTTTAATACATTCCATGAACACAGCAGCAGGAAATTTGTATGCAAGTGAAATATCAAATGAAGAGAGTCACAGGATTTGAGAGGAAGGAAAAGAGTGAGGCTGAACTGAAGGGCTGGGTTTGGATTAAGCTTAAACATTAAATAGGCAGAGAAGCAGCTGCAGCAGACATTGAGGAAAGGTGTAGAATTGCACATTATGTAGAATAGACAATGAGTCCACCACCTGGGCTGAAAGCAAGGGTCCCTAAGAAAGAGTAGTGGAGGGCAAATCCAGCAAGGCAGGTTGAGACCCCATTGTGCAGAATATAGGGCTGGCCTTCCGAACACAATTCTCATTTTTTTTTCAGCACAGTATCTCATGGCTTTGGGAGAATGCTGTGAGGGTTACATGACAAGTATTATTTTCCCCAACTCAGAGGTGGGGTCAGGAATGCTGGGAAGAGGTCAGGGTCACACAGAGAGTGACACAGGGAATGACAGAGAGTCCTGTTTCCCAGTCCAGCCATCTCTCAGCCAAGATACACTACAATCTCCCTGCCCCTTTCCCAGGTTCCAAAATACTGAAATGGAATGACTCTGCTGGAATGAGCTAAAATGCTGGAACCGCCCCTTATTTTTTCCTTTCTCTGTGACGAGAAAGAAAAGAGAGGAGGACTATTGAACTTTAAACTTCCTGATAAACTCTAATGTGGGAAAGTGCCATTTTTAGGTTTACATGAAGGAGTTACCTCTGAGAATGGCCTCTTGGCCTGTGAAAAACTAGAAACATCCCAGGAAGTCACTGAAATGTTGTAGCACTGTGAGAATTTGTATAAAAATAAACACTGGATTATTTCAGGCCTTCTCCCCTGAGAAAATGAACCAGAATTACTCAGAACTACTAGCCTAATCTTGACAGAACAGAGGAAATTAACAACTGAAGCCAGATTTCTTTTTTCCCTTCAAAAAAAAAAAAAAAAAAAACCTATTTGTGATATTTTGGAAAATGAAAAAAGAACCAGGTTAACCATGTGATTCAAATGGCCCTGAAACTAAGATGGCTGAGTCTCCTGATGAGAAAATGCAGTGCAGACCAGCGCTTCTTAGAAGGTGTCGGCTGGAAGCCACAGAAGCAGGAGAGCTTCAATTCATGGATTCAAAGAGGCACATAATTCAGCTCTCTGTAAACTCTACTCTCTAGAGCCTGGGAGATTTTTTAAAGCTTTGCTCAATTTCTTTTTTTTCCTCAGGAGAAATAAAGATTTAAAAGCCAAAAGAAGCACACACTATGTCATTGCGGAAGCTGCCCTCAAGTTTGACTAAAGTGCTTCCTTTCCACTGAAAAATAATTTCCCACTGAACCTCTGGTTTGAAAGAAATCTCTTTTAGGTTGCCAAGTCGGTCCACAAGCCAATTCACACTTGTAACAAGAATGACTAAACAGTGGCTCAGAGTCATTGACTGAGATGTTGAAGACAATCACTTCTCGGCAACAGCACATTATATAGTTTATTTAGTTCAGTCAGCACAGCAGGTAGATGCTCGGTACCTTCTAGTGCCCAGCACTGTTCCTTCAAAGTGTAAGCCACAAGCCTTCTGTTCAAGAAATTAGGCCACTCCTCCACACAAGCAGAACTGTTAGACCCATAGCTTCCTGACTTGCACCTTTCTGGGACCACAGAGACAATTGCGGGACAGAACATGAAGCAGAGAAGGAAAATGAAGTCAAGGTCATGCCCCCTTATTCCTTACACCTAACTATGAGCCCTTTATTCCTGATGCAGAAAATTAACTCATGAAAGAGAACAAGATCACAGGAAATGCCACATGAGAAGACAGAGCTTTTGCTAAGACTAAATGATTGGCCAGGCAGTGTGGGGTTATTATGTTTAATCACACAGAAAAATGAGACTATAGGTGGCTTTTTCTTTCCATGCTTGAGTGTGTCCCTGAGAAGAGCATGTTCCATTTAGGAACCGGGATCTCTACCATAGAGAACTCAGTTGCAAGGACGCCTCCGGCCACTTCTTCCACACAAAGTAGGTAACCAGGTGCACTGGTAGAAACTCTAACAGTGGGAAAGTTGTTTCTTACTACTGTCTGAGGATAGCTCGTAAAGCAACCACATCCATTTTTGGTGTGACCCACATAATGAACCAATGTATTTGATTATTTAGTGAGGATTCCATTGATTATTTGGGATTTTTTCTCTTCCTTCAGCAATGTAAAGAACATCCCAGATGACCACAAATATGAGCTGAGGAAAGGTTCTGGTGCAGACAAGGGGGGAGAGATCTAAGCTATCTGCCCATGCAGTTTTCTTGCGCTTTCTGTTCTGCTCAGGCTCAACACAAATTTTTATTCTGACAGTTCCACCCAACTTAAAGCCTTCAGGCATCCAACAGAACCCAGCTCATATGGGTCTCTGTCAGGATCCAGTAACATCTCAGGAGCTATTTCCCCACTGCAGATGACAAGGCCTTGCTCTAGAATTGTAGGGCCTTCAATATGATTCTCCCAGTGGGCTTGCCATAAGCTGTGAACTGCATCTTTTCCCACCACTGAAACCCCGAGCATCCTAGAGTCTGCTAGAAAGTATACCCAAAGAGGATGTTTGCTTGCCCTATATCCTTAATCTGCTGCAAAGTCCTTTCCTGTTCTAGGCTCCACACAAAGCTAAGCCTTTTGTATCATTTATATATCAGCTAGAACATTATTTCAAATACGGAATGTAGTGCCTCCAGAATGCAAAGAGGTTTACCAAATGTTCTGCCCTCTTTGTGGTAGGAGATACAAGTAGCTATTTGTCTTTAATTTTTTTTTTTTTTAAGATTTTTATTTATTTATTTTACAGAGAGAAAGACTGTGAGAGAGGGAACACAAGCAGGGGGAGTGGGAGAGGGAGAAGCAGACTCCCCACTGAGCAGGGAGCCCAATGTGGGGCTTGATCCAAGGACCCTGGGACCATGACCTGAGCCAAAGGCAGATGCTTAATGACTAAGCCACCCAGGCACCCCTTTAATTTTAGAAGAAATATCCCAGCATGCCCTTTACTACTGTATCTCTAAAAACTACAGACATATCAGGTCTCTGAATCTTCAATGGGTTTGTTTCCCACCCTTTGAGGCACATGTGTCTTACTGAGACCTCCAGCATGCTAATCACATCTCTCTCACTCTTCTTTATCAACATATTATTAATGCAACATAGACCAATGTGATGCTCTCTGGCATGTCTAGATGCTCTAGATACCTTCTGACTATATCATGACAGAGAGTGGGAGAGTTAATATATACCTGGAACAAAACTTTAAATGTATATTATTGCCCTTTCCACATAAGTACAAACTATTTCAAATCCTCCTTTTGACTACGATAGAAAAGAATGAATTTGCTACATCAAGCCACATGCCATATACCTGGGAATATATTCATTTACTCAAGCAAAGAGTGTACATCCAGCCGAGCAGTTTCACTCAGGCCTATACTTGGTTGAGCTTGTGGCATTCTATAGTCATTCTCAAAGGTCTATTCAGTTTCCACAGGGACTAGATTTGTAAATATAAATATGATACAGACTGCCACTCCTGCATTCTTAAGATCCTTAAGGGTGATCCTAATCTCTGTAATCCCTCCCAGAAGTCAATACTGGTTTGGATTCACTGTCTTGGTGGCAGGAGGAGGTAATTCCAAAGGCTTCTACTTGGTATCCTCCACTGTAATAGTTCTCACTGCATAGTCCACAGATGCAGTTGGTGTTATTACAACTGCTGATTACCAATGTCATTTCAGACCCTGTGTCAAATGGCCCTGGAAATATCTGGCATTTCCCTTTCCCTGGTGCATGGGCACCCAAGTAAATATCCATAGATCCTCTTGGGGAAAGATTAGGGGAATCATTACACTATATACTTGACACTGTGTTGCCAAGGGTTCTCTGAGGGACCCAGCCACCTCATCAATCATTGCTCTGTGTCTGAAAACTAACTTGGGTACCAAAATTGGGTGAGAGAATACATCCTCTGTTTAGAGCAACCACCATCAGATACCTTGTCTTCTTTTATAGCATATATTAAGTAGCTCACATGATAGCTGTCTATTTTGGTTAATAGAACCTATGGACAACCTCCTTAGCCCCTTACCTTGCCTTAAACCCTCCTACCTTGTCAATTCTTAAAATAATTGTGACACCCCTCGCTTTTAGTGGTTAAGCACTGCTTATTGTTTCAGAGACCCATTATTCTCATTATTATTCTCATTATTCTCATGAGCTCACAAAGACCCTAGCTCAATGACTCCTGCCATCAGCCCCAGCCCACAGAGAAAAGCTACCACTAAACCTCTCAGGGATGCTGACACTCCTCTCACCAATCAGTTTCTGATGGCCTTGGTGAATGAGGTGTCCTCTGGGACCTCCCTGCAACGTCATTCTCTGGTGGGTCTTTTGATCTCATAATACATACATTCTAGCATGCCCACTTCCATGAGCCTTGTAATTCCTTCCTCCACCATCTACCCCAGCAATTCGGGCATTTTATTTTACTAAGTATGGGCCATCACTGCCTTCAAGCTTAATCAAACACCCTCAAAATCCAATCCTGTGGCTCCAACCAGTACACGCTAGCTCATTCCTGCAGTTCCCTCAATATGACTGCTATAAATATGCCCTTTACCCTGATCCTAAAATCCCCAAAGCATATTTTATTTGTTTTTACAACAAAGAACACAGCCATTCATTTTTGCCACAGAAGTATTTAATTTTAATTAAAAAAAAAAGTATCTGTTCAGATACTTTTAGAGCAGGCCATGGATACCCCCATGGTTGTCCTATGTTCTGATTCATCCTAAGCCTGGTCCCCTCACAGCCTCAAAATGGCTGCCAGTGGCAACTGGGCTAGGCTGCTGTTTTGTTTGTCTAGAGGGAAAGAGAAAGAAAAAAAAATTTTTTTCCTTTCCTGCAAGCAGAGATAAAAGCCTTGCTCTCCAGGCTGATTAAGGCCATTTGGCCAACATACCCACCACTGGCACTGGACCATGAGAATAAGTGGGGGCTGCTGTGGCCGGATTGACTTTACTTTGATTAACTCATTAACTCCAATCATATTAGGTAGGTAGTTTTGTATTTTTATATTGCTTATGTTTATTTGTGTTATTTTGGCTTTATTGTTTTGTTTTGTTTTATTCTATTTTCACAGCTATATTCCCAGTACATTGAGCAGTGCCTGACCATAACGGGCACTCAGTAAATATTTGTTTAATGACTGAATGAACCGATTAATTAAAATGCCCTTCTGAAGCTGAGGATAGGGTGAATTCCTGAACAAAACTGAGGAACTTGTTAGCAAAGGGAAATAGACATAGAGCAGCCAACAAATATAATCTGCCTTTCTATTTTGAAGCAGACTTTAAGTAATTTTTTCTCAAGCTGTGGGTTGCACATACCTATCTCAATAGGAGAAAAACACCATTTCAACCGATGAGTAGAACTAATCAAACAAATGTGCTTTGTCCCTACGACCTAGTTCTCCTTCCATTTGGAAATATTTAGTTTTCTTGGTATAAATCGAAGTTAAGGTACTTTTTTTTCTATTTAAAATAACTAGTTCTTACAATGCTCTTAAGGAAGTGTTGTACTTTTAAGACCATCGTATACTCATATGTCTGATATTCAAAATAATCACTCTCAAGCAATATAATATCTAATGTGAGAATTCAATATCTTCTGCCATTAACAACATCATTAATAACAAATGTCTGTTTAATTACTCTTGCTAAGATTAAAAAGGCCATTATTCTTGTAACTTGAGAAATTCATTAGCTGGAAAAGGCTGTTTAATGCCAAATGCACTCCTTAAAGATGCAGTCTTCGATATTTGAAGGTATTTCTGACATTCATGCATTTGCATTACTTTAAAAAAGCACTACCCAACTGTGCTGAAGATCATGCTGTGACAATAAGCAAGCACTGTAACATTTCAAAATCAGAAATGAAGCTACAAGACATTTTACAATACCATACAGTCTGTTCTTTCGAATATTTAAATTCCACACACTGAGCCCATTATTCATCATTCACCTCTCACTAATTCTGTGCTCAAATGAGTCTTGTACCAACACAGTGCATCCTAAGGTACAGTTAATATTCATAAGCACCTCCTCCAAAGGGATTCAGAGCCATAACTTAAGATCTCTGCAAGTCAATTTTAAAGTCTGAGACTTCAAGGAATTTAGACCCATTAAATGAAAATTACAAGATGGGATTTAGAACAACATCTTTCTTAATCCACTGTTTCAGCTCAATATATTTTTAGCACAAAAACCTGCTTAACATTTAGTAAAAATTAGATCAGTGACAGTATACTCACAGAAAGCAATTCAAATTGCTTCAGTAGTAATGGTTATATACAATATGTTGTACGATTCTTTCACTTTTTTGCCGTGGTGAACAATAAATCAGAGTCATAAAACAAGCTACAGTGAAGCATATCTTCTTACTTCTAGGATCTATCTACTTACTGAATTTGAGTTACATTTCATACTCATGTTTTGGGCTCTGAGAGACAAGATTTCAACAACAGAGGGGCAGGGAGACCTGCAGAGTTCCAGCCAATCAAGGTGAATTATTATCTGGAAGGAAGTTGCTATTCAGGAAGAGGAACAAGTGTCTTGCAATAAGGGAATGTTTCTTCTTCCTTCCTTTCTTCAAAAGTAGAAATAAGTATAAATTAAGTACCCTCTTCAGGGTCAGGAACTAGCCTACCATCTAATCAGAGCTGAATAAGCCATGGTGCCTGCCGTCATGGAGCTCTTCTAACCTGGTTCAGGCTGCTCATCCTGCAGGCCAGTAGAGACAATCGTGTTGTGGGTGCTGCGCTGGACATGTGTGCAGGACATAATAGCACACAAAAAGGAAGTGAGGATAAAGGCATATGAAAAAAAGCACAGAAGAATTCAATTTGGATGGACCTTAAAGGATCAAAGAGGGCTTTGGTCATTTTTTCTCACTTATCTTCCATGGGATAGGGAAGAACAGGTGAAGGGAGAGTCTAACACTAACCTCGAACTTTATCCAGTGAGTCTGACTCCTGTTCCTCCTTGACACAGGAGCAGTTAGTCTTATTTTGTTTGTTTGTTCACTTCCATCTGTCTGGAAAGGTACTAGACCCAATAAGCTCATGGTTTTAGCACCATTTGCCACATTGGTTCTTGGGATGCTTACCTTTGAGAAAGGCAGTGTCCTTCAAACTTTGTCTAATCATTGCTCTCTGTTGCAGTGTTCTGGTGCTCAAAGTATAAACTTACAAGGATCTTAACCAAAAGCAAGAAACTTATTTTTCTTCATTTATCTGCTTGAAAATACATGCCTACATGATTTTAAGCACCTGGGATGATTAGGTTCAGCAATGATATTGTAACAATTTGTGATAATAATCAAGTGAAAGTAACATGTACCCGATTATGCAGAAAATAAGAATAGCTCATTTTAAGAAGGAAACTGTTAAAGTTAGCCGTCCACGGAACAGATTGCTTTCTAATTTGCTCAATTCCCTTACATTGAAGGTAGGAAAGCCAAAGTTCAATGACATTAATTAGAGAAGTTGATAAATATCTCTATTTTAGAAAGGTTATTTGAATTATATGACCTGCCATCTCTAAGATTTTTACCATTCTATAAGTATTTAAACAAAAGGAATTCCTATAGCAATCATGTTTTTGTTTTGTTTTGTTTTAAAGATTTTATTTTTTTATTTGAGAGACAGAGAGAGAGCGCGCACAAAGGGAGAGGAAGAGGGAGAAGCAGACTCCCCGCTGAGCAAACAGCCCAATGTGGGGCTCAATCCCAGGACCCTCAGATCATGCCGAGTCGAAGGCAGACGCTTAACCAACTGAGCCACCCAGGTGCCCTAGCAATCACCTCTTTGGTCTTTACATTTTTCAAGGCAGAAATACCTGTCCATTTTCTCAAATACAAAACGAAAGGTAACAAGAACAAGTACATTAGTCTTGGCATGTTTTCTTACTTGGAGCTTTTTACCAACTTAATGCTTATGAATTTTAATGAATATAAGTAATGTAGGGCTGAACATAAGATACTAAGTAGCATCTTCATCTGTATTGACAACACTCTTATAAACACACACACAGTGTTTTTAGTTGCTGACATGAATTGCTCTTTAACCCTGGCTGGAGTTTAATGTCTGAATTTAGCTATGCTACCCATTCCTGAAAGAAGGCCAAGAAATATTAGATAGAGTTTATCTGGGACTCTTCAACAGTTAGAGTTCTGATAGGGAATCAGAACAGGAGTTTATGGCCATG
This sequence comes from Phoca vitulina, assembly GCF_004348235.1. NCBI lineage: Eukaryota > Metazoa > Chordata > Mammalia > Carnivora > Phocidae > Phoca > Phoca vitulina. The sequence continues at coordinate 40,076,264 of NW_022589709.1, read as the reverse complement.
GAATCCCCTCTGGCTTTTAAAGGTTTCAAACAAACACAATTAGTCCCTTAGGGCTGAGATACCATCCTCATGAGAAACGTCCGGTATCTGAGAAATGTTCATGGATGGCCTTGAGTCTGTCCAGACATCAGCTTCGCTCTGCTTTTGTTCTACCTTATGTTTTTATTTTTGAAGTTTCTAGTGAAGGAAATCACATATAATTTTTCAAAGAATGAAAACTTCAGAAGATGCATTAAAATAATTCAAACATACCACATGTTTTCTGGAGAATTTTCCCTTATTCTGCTTCAACTTCCAACAATCCTAGCCCCTTGAGCTTGCTCCACAGAGGACAAAAGGGACTTCTTGCCAAACTTATCTGATTTCATTGTCAGAAACAGAATATTAGCCTACATGACTGGTCCTTTACTCTTAGCATGATTTTCCTCATACACATATACAAACACATGCACACAGATATTTTAAACTTGAGTTTGCATTTCCATGGGAACTAAATAGACGTTTATAGTACAGATAAAAATGAAAAGAGAAGAGATTTTTTTTTCTTCTATAAAAGAATCATTTTTATTCTGTGAAATTCTACTGGGAAAATTTAAAAGGTAAGAGTACAACTCCTTAAGTGGAAAAAAAGCTTCAGTTTTTGCTATGAACATTAAAATTCACACCAAATTGGTTGAAAGTCTAGCCTAGGAGAAGAAAATGTGTGTGTGTGTGTGCACACGCATGTGTGTGTATACATATGCATATATATTATAAAAATAGACAAATATGTAATGTTCCAAGTTATTTAAAAATTGTGAAGTTTTTACTTTAAAAAAATCCATGAGTATAAAACATATTGAAATACTTTACATGGAAATTAATTTTCAGGGAAAGTGATCAAGCTTTCATTTCATGAAATAAATAACTTCACAAATAGCACAGAGAGTTTCATATCTGATAAACCACCTAGAATTTGATGCTTTGGTACATGGTTGGAAGACTTTGGAGGAAAATTTTGACTGAGGGTCACAGCTTTGTATTCAAGACACAGTAAGAGGAAAAGGATACAATGGACCATGTGACTGCTCATATAGTTCTAACAGAAAACCTTTTAAGCTAGCCTCATGAAAAAAGGTGAAATTTAGTATAAGGATAAAGGAACTCAAGAAGAGAAATGCAGCTGAGCTTCAGGAAGAAATATATTGAAAGCAAGGACTTGTGTTATATGTAATTTGGGAAGTCGTGTCTCCTAATCTCTCATTACCTACATCTTTTTACCCATATGTTTATTCTAGTCAAGATCTCAGTCTAGACCAACTCCCTTGGTTTCTTAAATCATTTAAATAAAAAAGTTCTCTCCAGTTCTTGATTTTATTAAAGAGCAGTCAGAGTGAAGCCACAACGTAATAGGTATAAGTCCATAGCCAAACACTCTGATTGAACATTTTGGGTAACATACTTAACTTTGGGCCAATCAACTTGGCAAGGTGACTAGAGGCACATTATATACAAATGGTTGCCTCTGCTGCTACTAGGTGGGCTGAAGGGAAACAGCAGAGTTCAGAAAAGTGGCAGATGGGGTGCCTGGGTGGCTCAGTCCTTAAGCATCTGCCTTTGGCTCAGGTCATGATCCCAGGGTCCTGGGATCGAGCCCCACATTGGGCTCCCTGCTCAGTGGGGAGCCTGCTTCTCCCTCTCCCACTCCCCCTGCTTGTGTTTCCTCTCGCTGTCTCTCTCTCTGTGTCAAATAAACAAAAAATCTTAAAAAAAAAGTGGCAGGCAATAAATTCAACCATCATCCTTGTACATCACACAGATTTCAAGGCCACGTGAGTGAGAAGTATAGCCAGGAAGCAATCACAATAAGCAATGAAGGAGTTATGTGACCAACCATTTTGCTGTGGATTAAGGAGAAAGTCAGAAACCTATGCTGGAATCAGAGTCCTGGGAGACAAACTATGGCAAGGAGAATTAAGCAGTTTTAAAAAATTATCTCTCAGCTATGTAAACAAATAATGAAAGGAATAGTACAAATATTAATGTATACAGTGATGTCAGAATATCACCTGGGAAAGTTCTCATGGGAAGCCTCAGAATCACATAGATTGTCTTTGAGAATTTTCCTTAGGTGAGGCCCTGTTCCTTAGATCTGCAGGCTCAAACACTTAACTTTTTCAGGGCCTGAAAGCAAAGTCATCTCTCTAAGGCAGATACATGTTAACTCCCCCTCTAAATCAGTCATGAGACAGTTATATAAGCTCCAGTGCAACATAACATCATACATTCACATGTAGTTATTGATATATAGATATGCAGGGTGATATAAACCCAAATGCAACACACATTTACATGTGCCATAATACTCATGTGAATATGATAGACACATTCTTTCGGAAAGCAACTTCTTAAATTTATCTTACTGACATCATTGCATGTGCTTAGAAAGTATGTAAAAGAGATGTTTATAGCATTATTTGTATAGCAAAACATAGGGAAAAACCTAAATGAATGATATGTTTGTTAAAGTAAACAAAGAAAAAAAGAGACAAAAAAACAAATTCTTAAATACAGAAAACAAGCTGGTGGTTGCCAGAGGAGAGACGGGTGGGGGGCTGGGTGAAATAGATGAAGGGGGTTAAGAGTACCCTTATGGTGATAAACAATGAATAATGTATAGAATCGTTATACGATCATTGTACACCTAAAACTAATATCACTGTACACCTCAAACTAATATAACACCATATGTTAATTATTCTTCAATTTAAAAAAATAATTTTAAAAAAAATGACACACATACACACAAAAGTAAATGGAAACTATACAACCATTTAAGAAATGACTATACATTCCAAATCAAAAAGCTCTTTCTTTTTTAACTACATGTAATACTGCCTTTTAAAACAGACACATAGGAAGTAAAATCATAATCAGAATACCAAGTTATTAATTTACAGTGAGAAATACATTTATTTCAGCAATCAGAATTCTCTTTTCCAGATAACCAATTTTCTCCCTAAAAGCAGACCTATATGGAAAACCAAATAATAATCAAGAGCTTGCTCAATGAGCATGGAATTAGAACAAGAGAATTTAGTTAGCTAAATCAATGTTTAATGGCATCAGGATAAGAGAACCTTATGTCTCCATTTGTATAAAGGAGATGGTCTTTTATTAGGCCTAGAGTACATGAAGGTTGTTGTTAACTGCAACTCACTGTAGTCTTTCCCTCAGAATTATGGTTTAGTAAATGAGACCACACAACACCAAAGCCCTTTAGCTAAGGAAGGCTCCCTCCCTTGGGAAAGCTGCATGGACATCCGAAGTTTATCTCTGTGACTTTCCTTTCCTTAAACTTCACGGCCAAATATTACCCTTATTGTTAGACAAATTCTTTCTTTAATCCCTTCTTTCAGAACAGAGTTTCCTATGTTGTTCTTTGAAGCAACTTAAGATTTCCCAGTTTTGATGCAGTTATATAAAAATTTTAGTTTAGAAGGCAACGGGAAGTTGGTGGCAGAGTAGGAGGACCCTAGGCTTGCCTCATCCCACGAATACAGCTAGATAACTATCAAATCATCCTAAATACTCCAGAAATCAGCCTGAAGACTGGCAGAACAAACTCCACAACTAAAGGTACAGAAGAGGCCACACTGAAGAAGGTAGGAAGTGCAGAGAGAAATGGATCATGGCTGCTGTGGTGGGGAGGGAGCCGCGGTTGCAGAGAAAGGCAAGAGACAGACTAGCACACATGTGAGTGAATGGGAAAGTGAATCCCCATAGCAACTAGCTTGGAAAGTGAGAGGGCTGAATTTTATGAGTTCTTGTAACCAACGGCATTTAAACCTATAGTTTTAAAGGTCAGTGTGCTTGGCTCTGGGAGAGCTGGGAAGACACGGGGGCTGCTCTTAGAGAAAAGGTAGGGCAAACTGCCTGTAGACATAGAGCATGAAGACCATGATCTGAAGAGTGCCTGGGGCACACAATGGGGAGGTTAGTTGCTTATCTTGGAGTATGTCCCAGAGAGGCAGTGTTCACAGAGAGACCCCTCCAGGAACAAAGGAACTGGTAGGTGCCATTTCCCTCTCCTGCCCCTCAATATAAGCATAGGGCCACCTGCGGGAACCAGTGCAACACCAACACTCCCTACCTAACTTGTTTAGACCAAACCCCCCACCCCCCACACTCTGGAAGAACCTCCCTTTCTAATCATACTTGCCTCAGTCTCAGCAGAGCAGGCCCTCTCCCCCAGAAGACCAGCCCAAACCCCTGCCAATATTGTGTCAGGAGTTTTGCAAGGCCCAGGAGTTTTTCAAGGCCTCAATTCTGGTGGCAGCAGCAACAGGTCTCATTTCACAAGCAGACCTAGTTTAACACCTAGTTAAAATGCACCACATTCAGGCCAGGGACCAAACACTACCCACAACAGGCAAAGAGAGCCTCTGCAAATGACTTGCCTAAAGGATAAAGCACCCATGACACAATAGCAGATTTCAGGCAGCACACATTAGAGACACTCTGAAAGTGCCAGGCCCTGGGGAACGGGGGATACTACATGGCAGGGTACCACAGGACCTCTTCTTCACAAGGCCATTACCCTCAAGAATAGAGGTATAGCTGACATTCCTAACACATAAAAACAGGCACAGAGACTTAGACAAAATGAGAAAATAGAGGAAATTTTCCCAAATAAAAGAATAGGACAAGGCTGAAGTCAGAGAGCTAAGCAAAACAGATATAAGTAACATGCCTGGTAGAGAATTCAAAGCAATGATCATAAGGATACTCAGTGGACTTGAGAAAAGAGTGGAAGACATAAGTAAGACCCTTAACACAGAGATAAAGAATAACATAGTGGAGATAAAGGGCTAAATGAACAAAATGAGAAACATGCTTGATGGAGTGAACAGCAGGATGGAAGAAGCAGAAGAATGAATTAGTCACCTAGTAGAGAGAGCAATAGAAAGTAATCAAGCTGAACAAAAGAAAGAAAAAAAGAGTTATGTAGACCAAGAATAGACTTAAAGAACTCAGTGACTCCATCAAACATAATAACATTTGTCTTATAGGAGTCCTAGAAGAAGAAAAGAGAGAAAAGAAGGCAGAAAATTTATTTGAAGAAATAATTGCTGAAAACTTCCCTCTTTTAGGGAAGAATAGGGGGAAAGAAACAGATATCTAGATCCAGGAGGCACAGAGGACTCCCATCAAAATCAACAAAAGCAGACATATTGTAATTAAAATGGCAAAATATAGTGATAAAGAAAAAATTTTAAAAGCATCAAGACAAAATAAGTCAGGAACTTACAAGGGAAAATGCATAAGGCTAACAGGAGATTTTTCAGCAGAAATTTTGCAAGCCAGAAAGGAGTGACATGATATATTCGAAGTGCTAAATGAGAAGAAACTGCAGCCAAGAATACTCTCTCCAGCAAGGCTATCATTCAGAATAGAAGGAGAGATAAAGAGTTTCCCAGACAAACAAAAACTAAAGGAGTTCATGACCACTAGCCCAGCCTTGCAAGAAATATTAAAGAAGACTCTCTGAGTGGAAAGAAAAGACCACAAATGTAATTATGAAGCTAGGAAACAGAAAAGCAGGAAAAATGAATATTTCTGTAAAAAATCAGTCAAGGAACTCACAATATAAAAGGACGCAAATTATGACACCATATACCTAAAACCTGGGGAAGAGTAAAGAATGGGTTGAAACTTAAATTACCATCAACCTAATATAGATTGTTGTATGCAGAAAATGTTATATACAAACCTAATGGTAACCACAAATCAAAAGCCACTGATAAATTTGCAAAAAGAGAAAGAAATCCAAATACATCACTAAAAAAACCCAGCAAACCATTAAAGAGAAAAAGACAAGAAAGGATCAGAGAAAGTCTTCAGAAACAATCACAGAACAAGTATTAAATAGCAATAAATACATATCCATCACAATTACTTTGAAAATAAATGGACTAAATGCTCCAATCAAAAGACATAGGGTGACAGAATGGATTAAAAACAAGACCCATCTGTATGCGGCCTACAAGAGACTCATTTTAGACCTAAAGACACCTGCAGATTGAAAGTGAGGGGATGAAGAAATATTTATCATGCAAATGGATGTCAAAATGAAGTCAAGGTAGCAATACTTATATTGGACAAAATAGACTTTATACCAAGAGACAAAGAAGAACATTATATAATAATTAAAGGGGACAATCCAAAAAGAAGATAGAACAATTATAAATATTTATGCACCTAACATGGGATCACACAAATACATACAACAGTTAATAACAACCATAAAGAACTAATCAGTAGTAATACAATAATAGTAAGGGACATGAACACCCCACTTACATCAATGGACAGATCATCTAAACAGAAAATTAAAAAGGAAACAGTGACTTTGAATGACATAATGGACCAGGTGGATTTAACAGATATATTCAGAACATTCCATCCTAAACAGCAGAATATACATTATTTTCAAGGGCACATGGAACATTCTCCAGAATAGATCACATATTAGGCCACAAAACAAGCCTCAACAAACTCAAAAAGATCAAAGTCATACCATGCATCTTTTCTGAACACAACAGTAAGAAACGAGAAGTCAACCATAAGAAAAAAATCTAGAAAGACCATACACGGAGGTTAAACGACATGCTACTAAACAATTAATGGGTTAACCAGAAAATAAAAGAAAAAAATAAAACAGTGAATAGGCTAACTAGGAAATAAAAGAAAAGAATAAAACTGTACATGGAAACAAATAAAAATGAAAACACAATGGTTCAAAACATTTGGGACACAGCAAAAGCAGTTCTAAAAGGGAAGTTTTTAGCAATACAGGTCTGTCTCAAAAAGCAAGAAGTCTCAAACAACCTAACCTTACACCTAAAGGAGCTAGAAAAAGAACAACAAACAAAACCTAAAAAAAGTAGAAGGAAGGAAATTATAAAGATTAGAGCAGAAATAAATGATATATAAGAAACTGAATCAGTAATCAAAACACTCCCAACAAATAAAAGTCCAGGACTGGATGGCTTCACAGGCAAATTATATCAAACATTCAAAGAAGAGTTAATACCTATTCTTCTCAAACTATTCCAAAAAATAAAAAAGGAAGGAAATCTTCCAAATTCATTCTTTGACGCCAACCTTACCCTGATGCCAAAACCAGATAAAGATACCATTAAAAAAGAGAACTACAGGCCAATATTCCTGATTAACATAGATGCAAAAATCCTCAACAAAATACTAGCAAACTGAATCCAACAATACACTAAAAACATCATTCACCACGATCAATTGAGATTTATTCCTGGGTTTACAAGGGTGGTTCAATATCTGCAAATCAACATGCTACATCATATCAATAAGAGAAAGGATAAGAACCGTATGATCACTTCAATAGATGCAGAAAAAGCATTTGCCAAAGTACAACATCGATTCATGATAAAAACCCTCAAAAAAGTAGGTTTAGAGGGAACATACCTCAACATCATAAAGGCCATATATGAAAAACCCACAGCTAATGTCAACTTTAATGTGGAAAGACTGAGAGTCCTTCCCCTAAGGTCAGGAATAAGACAGGGATGTTGACTCTCACCACTGTTATTTAACATAGTACTGGAAATCCTAGCCACAGCAATCAGACAACAACGAAAAAATAAAAGGCACTCATATCAGTAAGGAAGAAGTCAAACTTTCACTTTTTGCAAATGACGTGATACTACATACAGAAAACCCAAAAGACCCCACCAAAAAACTGCTGGAACTAATAAACGAATTCAGTGAAGTCACAGGATACAAAATCAATCTACAGAAATCTGTTGTATTTCTATACACCAATAATGAAGAAGCAGAAAGAGAAGCTAAGAAAACAATCTTATTTACAGTTGCACCAAGAATAAGATACCTATGAATAAACTTAACCAAAGAGGTGAAAGACCTCTACTCTGAAAACTATAAAACACCAATTAAAGAAATTGAAGGCAACACAAAGAAATGGAAAGATGCCATGTTCATGGATTTGAAGAACAAATATTGTTAAAATGTCTATGCTACCTAGAGCAATCTATACATTCAATGCAATCCTTATCAAAATACCACAAGCATTTTTCACAGAGCTAGAACAAACAATCCTAAAAGTTGCATGGAACTGCAAAAGACCCTGAATAGCCAAAGCAATTTTGAAAAAGAAAAGCAAAGCTGGAGGTATGACAATTCTAGACTTCAAGTTACATTACAAAGCTGTAATATGGTACTGGCACAAAAACAGACACATAGGTTAATGGAACAGAACAGAAAATCCAGAAATAAACCCATAATTATATGGTAAATTAATCTTTGACAAAGCAGGAAAGAATATCCAATGGAAAAAAGACAGTCTCTTCAACAAATGCTGTTGGGAAAACAGGACAGCAACATGCAAAAGAATGAAACTGGACCACTTTCTTACACTGTACACTAAAAAAATTCAAAATGGATGAAACACTTAAATATTAGACCTGAGAACATAAAAATCCTAAAAAAGAGCACAAGCAGTAATTTCTCTGACATTGGCTGTAGCAACTTTTTTCTAGATCTGTCTTGTGAGGCAAGGGAAACAAAAGCAAAAATGAACTATTGGGACTTCATCAAAATAAAAAACTTCTGCACAGTAAAGGAAACAATCAAAACTAAAAGGCAACCTGAGGAATGGGCGAATATATTTGCAAATGACAATTCCAATAAAGAGTTAATATCCAAAATACATAAGTAACTTACAAAACTCAACACCCAAAAAACAAATAATCCAATTAAGAAATGGGCAGAAGACATAAAAGACATTTCTCCAAAGAAGACATCCATATGGCTAACAAAGACAGGAAAAGATGCTCATCATCACTTATCATCAGGGAAGTGCAAATCAAAACAATGAGATATCGCCTTAGACCTGTCAAAATGGCTAAAATACAAAACACAAGAAAAAAACAAGTGTTGGCGAGGATGTGGAGAAAAAGGAACTCTCTTGCACTGTTGGTGGGAATGCAAACTGGTGTAGCCATTCTGGAAAACAGTATGGAGTTTCCTCAGAAAGTTAAAAATAGAATGACCCTATAATCCAGCAGTCGCACTACTGAGTATTTACCCAAAGGATACAAAACACTAATTCAAAGGGATAAGTGCACCCCTATGTTTATATCAGCATTATTTACAATAGCCAAGATATGGAAGGAGCCCAAGTATCCTTCGACTGATAAATGGACAAAAAAAGAAGTGGCATATTATTCAACCAGAAGAAAAAATGAAATCTTGCCATTTGCAACGACATGGATGGAACTAGAGAGTATAATGCTAAGTGAAATAAGTCAATCAGAGAAAGACAAATGCCATATGATTTCATTCATATGTGTAATTTAAGAAAAAAAACCAAATGAACAAAGGGGAATAAAAGAGAGAGGGAGGCAAACCAAGAAACGACTCTTGACTATAGAGAACAAACTGATGGTTACCAGAGGGGAGATGAGTAGGGGGATGAGTAAAACAGGTGATGGAGATTAAGGAGTGCACTTGTGATGAGCACTGGGTGATTACAATAAAAAAATAAGTGAGTGAAAAAAGCAAATTGCAGGAAAAAAGTTTTGTTTAAGTTTCTAGGAACAATCTTATTTCCTTCACTTCCAAATTCTTCAGGGAAGCTTCACATTAAACCTCATGTAATCAATCTGCAGATTCTATTATATCTTATTCTTTTGTTCCATGGGAGTCCATTTTAAATGAGAGAAATTAGATAACTGATTACAGGATGTTTAAAGTTTCACATCTCACCTTAGCTGACAAACCATCCAAGAACCTTCATGGTGAGCCACAGGAAGAATGTAGAATCACCTAGAAACAAATCCAAATGTAGAACTTAACCCTGAAAAAGACAGTCCATGATTCACATCCAGAGTGGGGCATGACATCAAGAAGAGGCAATATTTGAAATAATATGGTTGGCAATATCATAGTGCTGAGTGGTATTTTACTTTAGATTAGGAACTCAGCCAGTGGCTACATAAATGTGAAAATGTGCCAATTTTCAGAAGGAAGGTATACTGTTAATTCACAGTAAATATTAAACAAAACAAAGCTGACATAGCAAGATCAATAGCAAACAAAATAAAATTCAGGACAAATAGTATTAATAGAGATAAAAGGGAACCTACATAATATTAACACAATTCACCAATAAGATATTATTGACTTAAAGAGATAACTAAAAAGATAACTTTCAATAGATTTTTTAAAAAATACTTACAGAATTACAAGAAAAATACTGACAAAACCTCAATCAAAATGGGATATTTTAGCATTTTTCTTTCTGAAACTGACAAAACAAACAGACAAAAAAAGTAAAAGAGATATACAAAATTTGAACAACACATTTAGATGACTCTATTAGATAAATTTAGAACACTGTACTTCCCAAAATACAAAACATATATTCTTTTAAAGCACAGATGGAAACTTTTACATATATTGATTGAGAGTTAGGTCACAAGGAAATCTCAACAAATATAAAAAAAAACATTACTACCACACAGACCATGTTGTCTGACCATAGCTGAATGAGAAATGAATAATGAAAATACCATACAGTATATGTTTGGAAACTAAAAACACATTTCTAAATAGCTCTTAGGTTAAAGAATAAATATCTAAATTAAGCATACAGTAAAGAATAAATCATGAAATAATGTATTGGTTAAAGAGTAAAGGGGAAATTATGACATATTTAAAATTGAATGGCAATGAAAGAATTGCATTAAAAAAAACTAGTGGGCTGCATCTAATCCAAAATTTAGAGGTAAGTTTATAATCTGAAATAGATTTGTTAAAAAATAAGTATGATTCAAAATAATTAGCACAGAATTCAGAAAATCAGCAGAAGAGCAAAGTAAAATCAAAGAAATATGCAAGATGGTAAATTAAGATGGTAAAAGTTAAAAGAGAAAAAATTATAGAAATTATCAGTGAAAGTTGGTACATTAGAAAAACTAGTAGAAAAATACTTAGAAGACTAATCGAGAGAGAAAAAATTACAAGTATTAGAGGTTTAAAGAAAGATGAATATAGAACATAACCACTGAAAGAGTAAAGATTTTTAACAACATAATACTATAAGCAAATATATGACAATATATTTTTAAATTTCAATGAAATTTACTTTTCTAGAAAAATATAATCAAAACTGACTAAAGAATAAATGGAAAATTAAAAGGGTCATGAATATTCAAAAACACAAATCATTAATCCAAAAGCAGTTCCCATGAAAAAGATATGAACCAGAGACAATTTTAGAAATGATGCTACAAAGCATTCAACAAACAGATACTTCTTATCTTACGAAATCTGTTTGAGAGACCTGGAAAGAGAAAAGGCTACCCAACTCATTTCATGAGGCTAACATAAGTATGATTTCCAAACCAGACAAAACGATTCATGAAACAAAAAAAATGGATTCTAACATTCATACCTAAGAATAAAGAGCCAAAAATAACTATGGCAATTTTGAAGAAGAAAGAGGAGGAAGAGAGGTTTACTGAACAATGGAACATAATACAGAGCCCAGAAATGTATGTGTGCACAAATGGCAACTTTATATAAACCAAATATTTACACTTTGGTGAGAAAAGAACAGATTATTTAATACAAGATGCTGGGTCACTTCACTAATTACATGGAAAACAATTTCCTGTTTCTCCATGGATAGAATATCAAGTAGAATAAGGAAACTGGATCCTTCTACACACCACTACAAAATCAATTCCAGACACCTTAAGAAAGTATTACGTAAAGGATAAAATTTGAAAACTTTTAGGAGGAAATTTGAGAGAATATTTTAGGGTCATAGTAAAGAAAAATATGTCTTAAATAACAAACATAAAACAGGGTGGGAGAGCAAATTGACTATATTAAAGTTTAAAATTAGGCTATAACAACAGATTCCATAAACTAAGCTAAAAGACACACTCATTTAATTTCAAGACACATGCTTGGAAAACATAATTGTATCATGTATAACAAACAAGATGAAAGTATCCATAATATATAAAATACAACAAGAAAAGTAAAATTATCAAATAGAAAAATGGGCAAAAATTATGTACATTCCCAAATGGGGAAAGCTCAGTGTCCAATAAATACATGAACATGTACTCAACTTCCTCTACCTGAATGAGGGAAATTCAAATTAAAAATAACATAACATTTTACCCCTGAAATATTGACAAAAAAATTTAAATGCTAGGAGTTGGTCAGACTGTGGTAAAGAGGATCTGGTATACAATGCAGGTAACAGTGTAAATCTGAAAAACAATTTGGCAATATCTCATTAAGTTGAAGATGTATATACATTAGGTCCAAGAATTTCACTGCTAGGCATATATACTAGAAATAAATCTAAATGTATGTACAAGGAGACTTAAACAATGATGTTCATTGCAGCACTTTTGTAATAGAGAAAAACTGAAAACAAGTTAATATCCATCAGTAGGATAATGATATACATATACGGTGGTACATTTCTAAATAGGACACTATGGGTTAAGGTTAGTAAAACAGATTACATGTATTAAAAAGCATTGATTTTGAAAACATGATGTTGAATTAAGGAGTTCACAGAACGATGCATATTGCACCTATAAAAATACTCAAGTACACAAACAATATTCTGTTTTTCATAGATTCATACATAAGTAGTAAAAGGAAAAAAGAGGAAAAACATTTTTAGGAAGGATACAAACCAACTTAAGGAGAGTGGTGACTCAAGAGTGGGAAGGAAACAGCATGTGCAAGGACTGCAGCAAAGGGGCCATCAGTTTTATCTGTAATTCTATTAAAGTCTGAATCTAAAATAGCAAGTTATTAAGATGCTTAAAATTTGGTGAGTAATTATATGGGCGTTCATTGCATTAATCTTTATAATTTTTTATGTTTTTAATATGTCATAATTTAAATAAAAATTTGAAAGCTTCAAAAAGAGAACAAACAGCTATAAATGGCCTCTGTCTTAACACAATTCCCTTAGGTATTGCTTATCCAAACCGAGGTACCCAGAACCCTGGGAGCACACAACACTGTGCCGGGGACTCATCAAACTCACATAAATAAGTCACATCTTCCAGGAATGTCAATGTTATTCAGGCACTGGGGAAATATACATAATTATAATAATATAACAAATACAAGTTTTCATGAGTGAAGAGTGTGAGTTGCCTTTTATTGTCTCTAACCTTCACACAGGTGTCTCTTTCATTCTATCCTTTCACCGCAAATGTCTTCACTATCACTTACAGCTACCATTGGAGGTATTTCTGCAGAAATATCTGTAAAAGCAATGCCCTAGGAGAAATCACATGACCCCATCAAATTCCCTTAACAACAAGAAGAATCTATACCAAGATGAAGAGCCCAAAGGAAGGACATATGCTCATATGGATTTACTCAACATTTGAACTCTTGTATTAAGGATCCTCTTTCTTCAGCTTCATGATTTTTATGTTTGTTGGAGACATAATAGCCTGATAAATGCCAGTAAATTTCTTTTATGAATTGTGTTTGGGTGTGATGCGTTAATCTTATATCAAGAGACACTGTAAATGACCTCACAAAATTCTAAGAACACCGCTGAAAATGTTCACGATATTACATAATGTCATTTTATGAAGACTCTTAAAAGTAATTTCTTTCTGATCTTATTTCAAAGAAATCTTTGTTTCTTCTAAGTCATTGGTTTGTCATTACATTTTGAATACAGTGAATTGTGGAACACATTGCACTTCTCTTTTGAGTAAGAGTGAAATGTGGCTTACCCAGTACAGGTAATGCTGTTTGATGCCCTTTTCCTTTATTTTTTTTTTAAACATAATTTTCATTTATTTATTTATTTATTCTTTAAAGATGACTTTAAAATTTTTCTATTTTGTTTAATTTTATGGAACTTTATAAACTGCCCTAAGTCTGAAATAAACTATAGTAAATAGATAAATAATAGCCCATAGAATAAAAATACACACTTCAAAGTTTATGAACTGCAGATGTATTTTTTGCTGCTTAATTAACTAGTTGGGATTTTTTTAATCAATTAAATTTTCCAATTTTTATTCTAAAATTCAGTGTTTTTTCCTTTTAATTTATTTTTGACTTGTTCTATTCTGACAGTAACTGTACCTCTGAACTTTTGAGTCAAATGGACAATGTAGAAGGCATTGATATTTGAGTAAAAAATCTTGAAATCAAGACCTGACTCTGCCACAAATGAGTTATATAACTTTGACCGTCTTAGTGGGATTTTTATAAAGCACATTTTCCTTGGTAAAATGTGCCCACAGGAATGTTTTTATATTAAGTAGATAATGTATATAAACCATATTTTAAATCATGAAGTTGCCTAAAAATATAAACCATAAGAAGGAAAGCAAGTATCCTAAGTTTGACATATAAAAGCCTAAATTTAACTTCTGCTTCCATTATTTACTAGCTGTGAAGCCTTGGGCAAGTCTCTTAACCTCTAACATCTCTGAAAAGTAGGGGTAACAAGCTACTTCAGAAATAGCTGTGAGAATTAAATAAGGAATATACATAAAAGGGTTCTGTAAAATATAAAACTCCATAAAAATAAACCACTATTTTTATAAATCATTCTTCACAGAATACATGACTATTAATTTTGTATTGCCAGAGCCTAAGACATTGCTTAAAATGTAATTTCTATTTAATAATTAGGGTAAATTGAATTGAACTACTTTTTAGAATATAAAACACTTGTGAAATGGACCTAGTTTTTTAATATATATTTTATCTCAGAACTGTTTTTCTGAAATAACTGATTGAAAGCAAAAAAAAAAAAGAAAAAAGAAAAAAGAAATAGCTAGGAGTTCTGTTTATACACACAATGACTTATCTGGTATTTTTCCCACTACGTTGATTGGTACATTAACTAGATTTCCAAACAATTTTAAAATAATTCTTTTGGGGAAAAAAAAGAGCTAAGAGCATATGAAATAAAAGTAACCTCTGTTACTTTTTGGAAATTTTTTTGGTATTTTTGGGAATATCTCCCCACACATATTTCCTTTCAGTAAACCAGTTTATCTTCCTGCATATCATCCAACATTATCATCTGCTCATCTGACAAATATGTGTATGCATGTTGACTTCATACATACATATGTACGTGTGCATATTCATTACTCCTTACTATGTGCCAGATACTGTTCTACTCCTGGAGATAATAACATTCAATAAAACAAAATTTCTACTCTCATAGAGTTTACATTCTAGTAGGGGGAAGCCAGTAATAGAAATATGTATACAAGTAAAACATAACATTCAGATGGCTAGTACTATAAAGAAAGAATTAAGAAGGATAAAAGGAACAGAGCCCCTTCATATTTTTGGACAGCAATAAGGAGGTCCATGAACCGACAGCAGAATGAGCAAGAGGAAAGTTGTTAGGAGATGAGGTCAGAGAGGTGCTGAGGGATAAGTTCACAGGGCGCTTGATGGAACTGTATGGATTGGGGGGCTACATTTTGAGTTAGATAAAATGGGAAGAATGTAGTGAAACTGAAAAGGAGTATAGAACTATGATTGTTAATTTTATGCGTCAGCTTGACTAGGTAACAGGGTATCCAGATATTTGGTTAAACATTATTTCTGGAGGTCTGTGGAAGTACTTCTGGAGGTGATTAACATTTAAATCTGCTAGCCTTAATAAAGCAAACTGACTTCCCCAATGTGGGTGAGCATCATCCAATCCAGTCAGAGCCTGTATAGAACAAAAAGGTGGAAGAAGGGAGAATTCATTCTCTTAGTCTGACTACTAAATTGGCACATCGGTCTTCTCCTGCCCTGAGACTGGGACTTATATACCATCAGCTCTCCAGCTCTCAGGCCTTTGAACTTGGACTAGAAGTTATACCATCAGCTCTCCTGGTTCTGAGGCCTTTGGACTAGGATTCGAACTACATTGCCAGCTTCCCTGGTTCTCCAGCTTACAGATGGCAGAGGTGAGACTTCTCAGCTTCCACACTCTTGTTTTCCAATTGCTTATAATAAATTTCTTTGTAGATATAGATAGATAGATAGATAGATAGATAGATAGATAGATAGATAGATAGAAAGCTAGAGAGAGAGGGCGGGGGAGAGGGAGAGATACTATTGATTCTGTTTCTCTAGAAAACCCTAATATGTTGACTTATAGTAAATTATTTCCATGTATAAAGAGAAAGTAGAAAGCCCTCCCCTGGTGGCCTTGGTGGAGTGAGAATCAAGATGAGAGCCAAAGGTAGAGCAAAAAGGGATCAAACTTGAGGAGGGGTCTATGGAAACTCTAAATATCTATGAGGAATTTGGGAACATTAAAAAGTTGCAAGTCTTGGGCAGTGTGAAAGAGGAAGCTAGTGCAGCACCAGTAAAGAGAGGTGGCTAGAGACATGAGCCAGAGACAGTGCTCCTAGTTACCAGTGGTCTGCATGTAGGGGCTTACGCATGCCTTGGTAAGGAGTGATAGGGGTTCTGAGGGGAAAGGTAAAATAGCAGAGGCCTAGGATCAAGATCAAGAAATTTTAGGATGTGAGGGCAATCTGGCTGTGACATCTGTCACCTCGTGGATTTCCAGGGCTGATGTGGCTGATCTGGCTGCCTAGGTGGGTGTCCCCTTCCCCCCTTCACCACTCCATGTACATCCTTCCCATAGCTGCATGCTCGGTCTAAGAGGATGACATTCGCTGAGAGAGGAGGACTGTTCTTCAGTCAAGGGTATACAAGTAGCTGCACTCCCCTGCTAGAACCTCCAAACAAGCTCTTGATGTCCATTTGTAGGAGAACATAGGGTAGTCAAGCTTCCAAGACTCCAGACACATCCAAATGAAGCACCACATGTGGCAGTCTGCCTTTCTTTTTAAATAAATAAATAAACAAAATTTTTTTTAAAAAAAAGAAATTTTAGTGAGCTTTTAATATGCTTGTATGCAAATAACTGGGACCATGGACTTTAGTAGTAGCTTCCTTCATGACAACCATAGAGGCCACATGGGACTACTCACATTCTGCTTATTGCCATCAACCTATCCAGATGCTATCTGGGGGTAGAAGAGGAAATTCAGAGGACTAGCATTGTTATAAAAGAGACTCTTAAATATGAAGAGGCCGGAAGATCATCGATTGTCAAGATTTCTTCCTACCACCCCTCCTTGCACACTACTCAGTGATAGGGGTGGTCATGAGAAAGACTACTTACAGACCACACAATTCAGTCACAATTTATGAATTGTGACCCCGTTGCATACAACATATTGGAAATCTCTATTTTATATATTGTTTATCAAAGATCTATACCATACATCAAAATGAGTTTTCCCACTTTGTATGAGCAGATGTAACCAATAATGTCTAGTTAAAAAAAAAAACAAACTGATGCTTAACATTAACTTGACTTTATAATAAATAAAATAATAAAATCTAATTTAATTGTTTGAAAGTTTGATAGGGCATCTACCACATACAATCTACTTACTAGGCAAAATCTGTTGCTATTGGTCATTTGCTAAAGTGCCCAACATTCTCCCTGCACCTCAACTTACTGAATGGGTCTACTAAAAGCATGAGCTGTATCAGTCCTGCAAGGGATTTTTTATGTATTAGAGTAACTAAATGAACTGCTTCTAAGGTTTACTATTTATACTCAACTGAAAACAAAACACTGGATCTGAAGCTAAGTGAGGAACTTTATCACTTTCTTCCTCTTCATTTACGTTCAAGTCAGATAATATTTTGAAGGTGATATTTACTTGGATAAAATCAGAAAACCAGCCTAAACAAGGTCCTTCTCATGCTATTATTCCATTGCTATTTTTGTATGCATTTTTTTCCCTCTTCCTTACAATCCTTATAACTTAATCCTCACTGGGGTTCTGTGTTAAAGCAGATAAGCAAAAGTGAATCCTTATATTAGCCGGAAGGCAGCAGGCAAGAGAAGAAAAAAGAAGTAGTGGTCACAATTGAAGGACATGCTTTTCAATAGTGGTTCAGACATTTTAGAAAAGCTTACTCATCTCCTTTCATATCTGAAGTATGACCACCTTATTCTTCTTTTTCAGATTGCCATCAGGGTTATCTGCTATTTGAGTGTCATTACAAAAGTCAGGTCTGCTCAGGATCATGTCAAATAATTTATCCCTATGTCCTTATTTTAACTCCCCATTGCTTCTTCCCAGCCCTGCACTCTGGCTCCTAACCATACATCATGTAATAGTAGCCGGGTGCCTCCTTGCATCACTTTCTCTCTTATTATGAATACCAACATCAGGCAAACCTCTCAAAGAGTGTCTTAGGTTGGGGTTTTGCTGGGACATCTGAACAAATACCAAGCCTCTTATGGGGAGTAAAAGAAGGCATCCTTAGAAAGTGTTACCTCTATAATTTATTCCATTGGGATTCCTAATCACTTAACAAAATATAATTTCAAAAATTAATTATACTTTATAGATACCTTACAAATAAATCCATACTTTTAAAATTACACACTGCTTTAACTTGGTCTGGAATCTTACCTTCTGCCCCCAAATTTAACAGCTTAGTTATCCATTGTCTAAGCATTTGCCTTACATTTGAGTAATACAGTTTAATCAGATTTTCTAAAGCTTTTATTAGATTATTTTAGAGTGGCATAAATAATGTAAAGTAAGCCTAATTTCATATTAGATACCTTCTGCGGTTGCTCATGCAGCTCCTTTTTTTTTTTTTAATTAAGGCGATTCCAGCAGTCATTTCTGACTTCTGTGGCATCTTTCTACAAATCCTATCTACTTTACTGCTACACCAAGGTTCATTTGTGTCATTCAAATCTTTGCTCTTTAAATATCCACTTATAAATTTATTATGGCAATACATTCATATCTTTACATTTAATCTGAAACTTCAATAACAAGCAGGAGATGGAATAAATGAGTAGCAGACACACTTGACAAAATTAAAATGCTCTCCTGTCAGTGCCCATATGAACTATTACAATGACAGAAGAGCATTTTAATTTTGGCCAGTTCTTCTTTCTCTGTTTCACTCTTCATTTCGCCTTCTCCAGCTTGCTGTGGAACCTTTGATAAAAGACCCAGACTTCAAGCGCCCAACATCCTCACAAAAATGTCGGAGGCTGTTTTAGAATCATGGATTTTGAATGACAGAGATGAACTTCGCTGCAGCACTGCTGCAGTGGGGAATTTATCATTTTGTTAATTAAGGAGGGTTTTCCAATAGTCACTCCAGAAATTGCCTCTGGAATATCATTAATTAACAATCTCACTTCCACCATGGGAGGGAGGGGGAAGGCCAAGCAGCAAAACTGACAAAAGGAGTAACTATTAAAACACACACACATACAAATGTGAGAAGCACAGGACAAATTATTTAAAGATGGTATTATAGGATCAACCGAGTTAACAAAAATCCAATTCAGAGAATTAAAGCTATCTCTGTTCACAGGCCTTGTGCTAGTTTCTAAATAAAGTCAACAGTTTAGAAACTCTTTACCTGAACTAAATAATTTACCATGTTGTTTGGAATTTGGGTGTTTTTTTTTTTTTTTCCATGATGACTGTTACCTTTCTAGGGGAGAAGAAAACAAGTCTTTTTTTCCAGTTTTCTTATTTGTTGAGTATCCAGGTAACAAACTACTTAAAATCAACCAAACAAAACTTGATAATTGTCCCCTATCCCCATCTGAGCCACAGAAGAATGTAACCATGGCAACCTGTCATTTAGAACAGACCATCTCGTGTACCTTTCAGAATTTAAGTATGTGAGAATCTATCCATTCCCAAGTAGAATTATCGTGCCGGGAACATTTTGTTCTTTATTGAAAAGGAAGTATGAAGCCAGGCTCCTAAATAGTTCTCAACAAGGTGTTCGGGTGAAAGAGAGGTTCAGTAGCTGCGATGATGCAGATATATACTCTAAACTGAAGTTCTTTCAGTTAAGGAATAAACAAGAAGTGGACTTTATGAAAGGGCAGCAATTAAAGCCACAAGGACGGGAGCAGCGTGGCCTGCTGAAACCTTAGTTTCCAAAGTAAGAAGCTTTTACGGTTAGAATGCAGTCACGGCCAGATGCAGAAACCAACTCGCCTCGATTTAAAGTAGTTTCGCCTTTCCAGTAGGCACATTTAGCATATACCAGTAAGTACTATTCACCTCACTTTTGTTGCTGTTGTTGTCCTTCAGCAATCAAAACTACAAACAGGACTTCATCTGCCTGGATTTCATAATATATGAGAACAACTGTTACTTCTAGTGACAGGGTTTAACCTGCCAGGGAATGATCTTACAGACTTAATCTTCAGTTGTCCCAAATTGGCAAAAGAGTTTGAAAAGTGGTCCCTTCGGGCGCCTGGGTGGCTCAGTGGGTTAAGTGTCCGAGTCTTGATCTCGGCTCAGGTCTTGATTTCACAGTCATGATTTTGGGTTCTATACTGGGCTCCATGCTGGGCGTGGAGCCTAAATTTAAAATTAAAAAAAAAAAAATGGTCCCTTATTGAAGAGAGCAAGTCTCTTTTCTTTCACCATTAAAATATTGTTATGATTAGGGGCGCCTGGGTGGCTCAGTCGGTTAAGCGTCTGCCTTCGGCTCAGGTCATGATCCCAGGGTCCTGGGATCGAGCCCCGCATCGGGCTCTCCGCTCCGCGGGAAGCCTGCTTCTCCCTCTCCTGCTTGTGTTCCGTCTCTCTCTGTCAAATAAATAAATCTTTAAAAAAGAAAAAAAAAAATATTGTTATGATTAAAATCTCTGATCAGTTTTAATTCTATCAATGAAACTGGCAGCCAACTTCTCTATTTCCACTAGAATAATTTTAGAGAGTAAGAACATAAACAAAAGAACTTAGTGAGTGAATATCTCAAATTGTGAGGCTAGCAGGAATAAAATAAGTTGTTTTTTTTTTTTAAAGATTTTATTTATTTGACAGAGAGACACAGCGAGAGAGGGAACACAAGCACGGGGAACAGGAGAGGGAGAAGCAGGCTTCCCACTGAGCAGGGAGCCGATGCAGGGCTCGATGCAGGGCTCGATCCCAGGACCCTGGGACCATGACCTGAGCCAAAGGCAGACGCTTAACGACTGAGCCACCCAGGTGCCCTAAAATAAGTTTTCTTAGAGCTGGCTGTATTCTCTTCGTAGTCTCTACCTCAAGGGGCTACAATGGGTGTCAGAAGAGAAATCAAGGGTGGATTTTGTACTTTATATTTAACATGCTGTCAGCAAATTTCTTTTTTTTTTTTTTTAAAGATTTTGTTTATTTATTTGACAGAGAGAGAGACAGCAAGAGAGGGAACACAAGCAGAGGGAGTGGGAGAGGGAGAAGCAGGCTCCCCATGGATCAGGGAGCCCGATGTGGGGCTCGATCCCAGGACCCCAGGATCATGACCAGAGCCAAAGGCAGACGCTTGATGACTGAGCCACCCAAGTGCCCCAGCAAATTTCTATTTCTACGTCACAGCTCTGTGGGGATCACTGTGAATACAGCTAATCTTTTTATCTATACACAATATCAAAGCATCTGTGATAATTCTCTAATTCCTATTCAAGTCTCAATTCCTATTCAAGTCAACAAATATGTATTGAGCACCTATTGTGTGAAAGGTACTTTGCGAAGTGTGTCAGGGGACTCAAAGGAGCACTAGTTGATTTCCCACGAAGCTAATGTAGCTTTAGCACTCTTCCCATCCTTTTGCAAGGATCTGCCAGGGAAGCTGGCAATTTTTTAATTCACAATTTTTATTATTTTCTTTAAAAACTGTTCTAAAATGGTATGATCTTTAGGTTCCACAAACCTAGATATGCATCCCTATCATCTTCCACTGAAGTTTAACTGAAGGTTAATTTTAACACTTGCACATGTTTCTGTGTGGAAGTACTGCAAGAAGAGCAGTGAGGTCCTGACTGATGGTGCTGCTAGAGGTTCGGAGACTTTTCAAGAGGAAGAAGAAATTTGGCCTGGGCAACATAGCAATGAAACCTATAATAATTTAAAGGAGTTCTGTTTTACTGTGTGGGGCATCTGTATTTATTTTTTTAAGAATATTTTATTTATTTATTTGAGAGAGAGAGAGTATGTGCACACACAAGCAAGGGAAGGGGCAGAGGAACAAGCAGATACCCCGCTGAGCCTGAAGCTTGTAGCAGGGCTCGATCCCAGGACACTGGGATCATGACCTGAACTGGAGGCAGACGCATAATCAACTGAGCCACCCAGGCACCCTCAGGACATCTATATTTAAAAGTACTTTTAGTATGTACAGGTTGTTAACATCATTTTTTAAAGATTTTATTTATTTATTTGAGAGAGAGAGAGCAAGAGAGAGCATAAGCAGGGGGAGGAGCAGAGAGAAGCCAACTCCCTGCTGAGCAGGAAGACCCACATGGGGCTCAGGACCACAGGATCATGACCTGAGCTGAAGGCAGATGCTTAACTGACTGAGCCACCCAGGTGTCCCCAAGTTGTTAACATTAAATTAAAGAAACCATTTTAGAAATTCCTTCTTGCTAGGAAATGTATGAAGTCTAAAGTAAAAAAAATATAAATGGAATAATAATTTGTGTAATACATAGGCACTTATAATCCTAATAACTACTATTTGTTGACTATGCATTTTGTATTGGCAGCATGCAAAATATTTTATGTACATTAAAGCCTCATAACAAACCCGTGAGGTAGACCCTATTACATTCTCCACTTTACGGAGGATCCTAGGGACAAGAGAGATTAAATAATTTTCCTAAAGTTATATTACCTTTAACCATTTAAAATCTCACTAGAAAAAAAAACAGATTGTTCAGTCACTATTTCATCACAATAAATACAGGCACGCTCTTATGGAATCTTGATTTGGGATTATAAATTAGTAAAACTGCCCTTGAAAGTAATTTGACAACATGAGTTTTTTAACTATAAAATTTTCATGCCTTCAACCCAATAATTCCATTTCTAAAAGATTAACCTACAGAAATCTTCTGAAATTGGACAAAGATTTATATCTAAAAATGCTCTTTTTCAGTATCATTTATAACAAGAAATAACAAATATTTAAAATTATTAAAGATATATAAATATAGTGGAATGTAAGAAATATTTATTATTAGATTGATATATAGCCATCAAAAATTTTGTTTGAAGTTTTACCTAACATTATGATATAAAAGAATTAAACACATAAAAATGCATTTTTAAAAAAAGACTGGAATAAAATATGCCAAATTGTAATAGTTGCTTGAGTTTATGGCCATCTAGGTGGAAAAGTTCTGTGTGAAATTGAAGGTAGGAAACAGAACCTGGATTTTAAGACATATCTCAAGCTCCAAAAGAGAATCATCAAAATAATGATGAAAGTCAAAGTCAACAAGACAGCATTAGATGATATTTACATGGTTTTTTTCCAACTTTTTAAAGCTTTTTGAACTTTCAAAATCTTCTGTTTTAAGTCTATATTATGTTTAAAATAAAAAAGATTTTTTAAATGGGGGATCATTGAAAACAGAAGATGTCGAAGAAGGATTTCAAGAGGCAGTGAGACTTAAGTTGGATTTTGAAATATTGGCAAGATTTATATGAGGAAAGAGCAAATGTCAATCCAGGGCTAGTCCTAGGAGTAAAAGCTTGGAGTAGAGAATGTTCAGGCTGCATTTGTGAGGAAATGTCTTAATGTGATGGAATGCAGGATTCCCTTCGGAAAGAAGGAAAATAAATTTTAGCTATTAACATGAAACCAGGTATTGTGCAATTAGATGCCATTTTGAGGATTTTGAACATTATCTAATAATAAATTGCAGATCAGTATCAACCACTGAGCCAAGGACTAGCATGTAAAGCTGTAGGAAGACAAGTGGAGTGGCAGTGTGTAGATGAGACAAGAGCTCTGGCGGTCTTGAGAATAGGGAGTACTCTGCTATAATCTTCAAAGCACATGATTATTAGTTTTGAAATTAGTTTATTCATTAGTAATAGCAAAGAATGTATGGACATCAGAGAAAGTTTAAGGAAAGAATCAATAGCATTTGATGAAAATGAATGTATGAGATTAAAATGAAAGGAGGGTATAGACCTTGAGTTCTGGTGACTATATATATATAAAGGAGAAAGGCAGAGTTTATTTGTAAAGAAAATGATCTCGAATGTTTAGTTTGAGGAGATAGGCAGTCCACCAAGGGAACAAGTCCCAAAAGCAACCGAGATACAGACCTCTGAAGCTGGGGAAATGGAACAAAAGTTTCTCTTATGACTCAAACAAAGCTATGAGCCAGAAGAGAGGAAAAAAATAATCAACTCTGCCTAGTACCATCAGAGGGTGTTAGCAGTTACTCATTTTAAGTGTCACTTTGCAAACAGACTTAAACCAACCTTTTGGAACCTAACCAAATTATAAATAGAAGAAGTTCTGTGAAGAGGAGGGCCATCAACATGGAAGTGAAAGTCAAAACCATGAGTCATAGTTGATCCAGGGAAAGTATATAAAAAGGAAAGAGAAATGGCCAAGAATTAAACTCTGGGAATATTCACAGATAAGAAAAAAAGAAAGACTAATTTAACTCCAAAACATAGTGTCTTTAACTATTTAAAACTCTAAGATGTAAGGCCAAATTTGCTTTTCAGGTCAGATATGGACAACACACATTGAAACTCTAGAAACAAAAAGCCAGAGGAAAACAAAAAGTAAACTATCGAGTCAGAATTTAGGGTATATTGCTTACTGAAAAACAAGAAAACTCTTCAAATCAAACAGTATGAATGTGTGTTTCACAAAAAATCCATCCATTACTAAAACAAAAATTCTCTAGGGAAAATAAGAAGTAGGTACATTTTGGTTTCAAACTCAATGACCAAGAGATTTAAGACTAAAGAATAAAGACTATATTTACCTGGTAAGTAGCCCAATTAGCAGAATTAACCTGTAATGCTGAAATTGTAGTTACATTTTCCTTCTAAAGACACACATGTAAATCAAAAGGACATTAAAAATAATTACCTACATAAACTATCCAAATTTTAAATCATTTTATATGTGTTTTTTTAAGATGGCAAATACAGTGACCTGCTTTCTCTTTAAATGTTCCTTCTCTAGGTGTGATTTCAGAAAGATAATCTCTACTCATAGAGAATCTCAGATTTATGGTTTCTCAAGATACGATTTCACTTACACTTGAATTAAAGCAAATATGTTCTTTCTCCTAATGGCCAAATCCCAAAAGCCTCAGTTAAATTGAAGCTGGACAAAGGTACCAGGTCTTGAGAGCACTTATTCGGAATCTAGACATGTCTTGTCACCAGAGTCACCGTAAAATACAGCACCAACCATGGAGGTAAGAGACTGAGTCAAAAAAACAATTAAAAATGTTAAACTTGTGGGGTACCTGGGTGGCGCAGTCGGTTAAGCATCTGACTCTTGATTTCAGCTCAGGTCATGATCCCAGGATCCCGAAATCAAGCCCCGAGCCAGGCTGTCACTGATCAGGGACTCTGCTTGAGATTCTCTCTCTCCCTCTGCCCCTCCCCCCACTCAAGCATGCACATGCGCTCGCATGCACTCGCTCTCAAATAAATAAATCTTTTTTTAAAAATGTTAAATTTGTTTTATAATGTGTGATTCAGAAAAAGTAAGGCTCCTATTAACATATCTTTGTTTAAAATTAACAATCACCCACATTTTTCTGTATCTTTTTTCAAGTCATATTTAAAGAAAGAAAGCAGTGCAGATAAACCTAAAGTCCTCCATAGCTACCTCTTATTCCCATTTCACTCCTTCCTCCCTAAAGGCAAACTCTATAGATAGATTTCTATTTCAGAAACCTTTAGTAAATGCTTAATGTCACTAGTAGCCAGGGAAGTGCAAATTAAAATAATGAGATAACAATATACATACATTGGCTTGGCCAGAAATTACGAAGTCTAACAGTATCAAAGCCATCTGATGGGAATGTAAACTTGAAGCTATTGCTTTGGGGAGGAATTTGCCAATATCTTATAAATGCAGAATGTGTTTACCCCATGACAAGAAAATTTCATGGCTAGGTTATGAATATAAACTATTTTTTCCTCTTTTTGGGTATATAGAAGGATTATAGTCCTCAGTACCCTTGTCTTTTTAGGTCTGGCTAGATCTGGCCAATAATTGGGAGACAGAAATGGATGTCACATGTTGCTGGATATATAATTGTGAGTGTAAGACCTCTAAGCTCCTACGTGCCTTGCCAAGAGGATCTTGGAAGCATATGCTAATGTGTAGGGAACATAAGATCAAGGCAATCAGGGGAATGCTGAGCCAAACACATGGAGGAAAGCTGCCTTGGGGAGTCACCTGAATCCATAACAGATTTTATATGAGCAAAAAACAAATTTCTTTTGTGTTAAGCCACTGAGATTCGGAGAGAGTTCTCTATGGCAGCACAAATAACTTACCCCGACTAATACATAAATATATACATCAAACAAAAATTTTCACACATATATACAAGGAGACATGCATCTTTGATGCAACCTTTGCAAAAATACAAAAGTGATAAATATCTCAATGTTTATGAGTAGTGAGATTGATCAGTTGTGGTAGATTTATACAATGGTACAGTAACTGAAAACACAGAACTTAATTTATGTGTGTACGGATTAATCCTAAAAACACAATATTGAGAGAAGCAAGTTGCTGAATGATAGGTATAATATGATAATGCTAGAATATAAACCCAATTAGGGCAGGAAATTTACTATCTTATTCCCAGTCCTTAGAACATCCTGGTAGGTAACAGTAATGACTCAATAAATATTTGTTAAGTGAATAAGTAAATGGTTATTATTTTGGAAAGGTTAGAAATATATTCTATACTATATAATATCTCTGGGTTCATACATGTAGTAAATAGTTTAAAACATGTACTGGAAACATCATTTTGTTAGCTCATTTCAGCTCCATAAAGTAACTATGAGTGTAGAGCCCCACGCAGGGCCTGATCTTAGGACCCCGAGATCATGACCTGAGCCGAAACCAAGAGTCTGATGCTTAACTGACTGGGCCACCCAGCACCCCATAAGCTACTTAATTCTTCATTGCCAGTCTTCTCTCTAGTAAAATGAAGATTAAAACATAACATTCATAAAATTCTTGTGATGATGAAATATCTTTTCTGTTTCTCATTGACAACTAGTTAGAATTCTAATGTGAAGACAAATTGGTCATATTTAATCTTTTGTAATTTGTAATAATAAGATTGTTAATTCCTACATTGATTTGTTTTATCTGGAGTCATGTTAAAAAGTTGCAATCAATAGTAGACATCTGTTCACCATGCAGTATTTCTTCAGATAGAGTGTTGTTCCTTTTGGAAACAGGCATCAGTAAGAGGTGAGAGTGGATATCCAAAACAAGTATCAGTTTATAATGCCCTACTATAAATGAACCTGGTGGTTTTACTGTTTCATGTGAAACAACTTTTTGACCACCCTGTACTTACCTGCAATTAAAATAATAGATATAGGGCGCCTGGGTGGCTCAGTTGGTTAAGCGACTGCCTTCGGCTCAGGTCATGATCCTGGAGTCCCTGGATCGAGTCCCGCATCGGGCTCCCTGCTCGGCAGGGAGTCTGTTTCTCCCTCTGACCCTCCCCCCTCTCTCTCATTCTCTCTCTCTCAAATAAATAAATAAAATCTTAAAAAAAAAAAAAAATAGATATAAATTATTTTTAAAAACTGAGAGACAATATCAGGCAGAGAAATTATCAGGCAAATATCAGGCAAAGAAATTTACCTTATAGCTAAAGTTCAGTGTGGAAACTAGTAATATAAACATATTCTGTGTCCACTGTACAGTTTTAATTGTATTCTTTGAACCCTCCAGGTTCTATGCTAATACCAATAACTGATAAGTATGTTTGTTGCAAATAGAGCAGATAAATATTAGGTATCTTAATTTTCAGAAAGTAAATACTGCTTTGCCACTAAACTTTATCCTTGGAGAGTTTTATATCTTGTAGATTTGGATAGAAATAAAAGCTCATTAACAGAATATTTTTTACCCAAACCATTTCAACTTCATCATTTTGAATCACAGCTCATTAAAATAATTATAATCAAATGTTTCATTTCTTTTTTCCCTTGTGAGAAACAGCGGAAAAGGTCATGTTTGTTTTTCTTTATCTAAATCTCTAGGGCGATATAAACAGGCTACATGGATTCGTGTGCTGTTTTTCATTTATGTTTCAATGTGTCTCTGATGCTAGTTTGAGTTATTTCATATTTATTTTAACATTATTTCAACACAATTTCAGAACTTGGTGTTATGAGCATAGTTAAATTAACAAGACATTTAATACCATCCTCTCAAAATTCAAATATTGGCAGATGATTGCTTAATGGAATTCAGTTACATTCTCCTGCAGGTGTATTCTATTTTGGATCTCTCTAAAAGTTGTAAGAGGATAAATTCTCAATGGTTAGTTTTAAGTTTTCCTTATACTTTGAGGTACAATATAACATACCATGTAACCCGGGCAACACTGGACAAAAAAAAAAAAAAAAAAAAAAAGGCCAACACCCTGGCTACAGGTAGCTCAGCTAATCCAGAACTGAACAGAACCATACATATTCTAAGAGCCACAGGGATCTAACTGAAATAACCCCAATCTTTCCTTGTATTGTCTTGTTGTGTCTACTTACTCATTCTAAATACATATAAATTAAGTATAATTCTGTATTTAAGATTTCATCCAGATTGATCCACCCCAGGCCTCTGAACTGATATCTAACAAGAGACTTGCCCCTAGAAAGACATTTTTAAGCAGAAGTTTAGCATCTGAGTGCAACTTCTTTTTTTTTTTTTTTAAGATTTTATTTATTTGAGAGAGAGAGATCACGAGCAAGGCGCGGGGGTTGAGGGAGAAGCAGTCTCCCCGCTGAGCAAGGAGCCTGATGCCAGGACCCCGGGATCATGACCTGAGCTGAAGGCAAACAACCGACTGAGCCACCCAAGCGCCCATAACTGCAACTTCTCATATGAATGCTATTCCACTGTAATATGTTATATTTATAGGATCATCTCACCTTTTTTTAACCATTCCAGCAATGTGTATAGTTAGGGTTTTAATTAACAAATAACAAGTACAGGGGCGCCTGGGTGGCTCAGTCGTTAAGCGTCTGCCTTCGGCTCAGGTCATGATCCCAGGGTCCTGGGATCGAGCCCCGCATCGGGCTCTCTGCTCGGCCGGGAGCCTGCTTCTCCCTCTCCCACTCCCCCTGCTTGTGTTCCCTCTCTAGCTGTCTCCCTCTCTCTCTGTCAAATAAATAAAATAAAATCTTTAAAAAAAAACAAAACAAAACAAAACAAATAACAAGTACACAATTACTGACTTAAGCGGACAAAACTCCAGATGTAAAACTAAGTATTTTGCTTCATAAACTGCATAGTGTAGGCCAATCTTTTGTATTCTAAGATTAAATATTTATCATTAATCGATACTTATAAAGAAATGATACTTATAAATACTTATAAATGATACTTATAAAGAAATGATTCTATGTAGAGTACTGTTCAAAGTGTTACGGAGAAATATAACAAAGTCATCCTCCTGAAGCTCATGTGCACAAGCAGAAACACATCAAGTTTCTTTAAGAATACTGCATGTATAATTTCACTTCTCTTTCATCAGTTCTTTCCCAGTGACATAGGTTACAGACATGTTAGTCATACATGAAAAAAAATTAAGAAAAGTAAAATTTTCTTCTTATGTAGGCCAAAAAATGTTGTTTTCTGACTTTTTTTTTCTTTAAAGTGTACCCAATCCAACTGGATGATTGTGTAGGCAAGTCAAAGTGTATAAAGCAGATTAATTGAATAAGATAAAAATTCCAGGTTACTATTATATACTGGATCCATCTTCCTTTTTAAGTTTCAAATCATGAATAATCAAAGGGAGGTTATATTGTACCATGATGTTTAGGACTTCGACTGAGTTGACATTGCTTGAATGACATGGATTTCTTTCTAATGCACCTGTTTTAAATGGTCAATAAAAACACTAAATGATTTTCTGTGATATAACCTCAAATTCTTGACAACATTTCAAAGTTGCAAAGAAAATCTACTTTCATCCAACTGGTCCTATCAATGTATTTGCCATGAAGCATAAAATGGTTTCATAAATTTCTTTCTAAGGGTGACAGGATCCAAATGGACAATGGAAGCTAGCTGAGTTTACTTTCCATAAGTCAATTTGTCTGTCATATGTTATATCAATCTATACAGCTCAAGTTATTTAGGTAACCAGTAAGTCCAAAGACCCCATCTAAAGACTCTCATTCACCTTGGCTTTAAATATGACAGATTTACCATTACATCAGTCTTTTCTATAATCAAGACCACATGTAATTGACCATTGATTAGACCGATATCTATTAACTTTAAAAAATGAAATTAATCCATGTGCACCTTCATGCTATAGATAAATGTCCATTGCTGAGTTTACCTACATTTCAATGCATACTTAGATAAGTTGACTTAAATGGTATAGAAAAGAAAAAAATGTACTAAAACATATTGAGAACTGAAAGAAATAGCTTCATCATGTACATGAAAAAAGTGAGGCCCAGAGGGCAAATAACTTGCAAAGGTCAAGTTACAAGCTATAAAGATGGTACTTGAACTCATGTCTTCTGATTTCTAATTTAACTTTTTTTCATTCAAACCATATGTTCCAGTTAGCATGACTATATAACAAAGGACCCCAAAACCTAGTGACTTCCTTCCCACCCACTAAGATGGTTATAATAAAAAAGACATACATTAACAACTGTTGGTAAGGATGTGGAGAAATTGGTCATATATTGCTCATGACAATGTAAAATGATACAGCCATTTTGGAAAATATGTTGGCAGTATCTCAAGACATTGAACATACACATGCCATATGACCCAACAATCTGACATTAAAATAGCTAAAAAATTAAAACAACCCAAATGTCCATTAACTAATAAAAAATAAAAATAAAATAAATAAAAAGGTGGTATATCCATACCATGGAATATTATTCAGTCATAAAATGAGTGAAATATTGATATCTGATACAACATGCATGACCCTTAAAAACATCATGCTAAGTTAAGGAAGCAAGCCACAGAAACGCCACATCCTGTCTGATTCCACTGATATAAAATATACAAAATAGGCAAATCCACAGTAATAAAAAATAGATTAATGTTTCCGAGAGGACAGGGAGAGGAGAAGAATGGGGAGTGACTGCTAATGGATATAGGGTTCCTTTTTCTGATGATGAGATGTTCTTAAATTAGACAGCAGTGATGGTTACACAAGCTTGTGAATATACTAAAAACCACTGAACTTAGTGAAATTG
Organism: Phoca vitulina; assembly: GCF_004348235.1. Classification (NCBI taxonomy): domain Eukaryota; kingdom Metazoa; phylum Chordata; class Mammalia; order Carnivora; family Phocidae; genus Phoca; species Phoca vitulina. Next base: position 40,044,864 of record NW_022589709.1, on the reverse strand, counting down.
ATAACATGTGAATTATATCTCAAATAATATAATTAATATAATCAAACAAAAATATCTCAAAGAAAATTAATTTTTTAAAACTTGACTTAAAACTACAACAACATGTATTTTCCTCATGAATCTGCAGAATTGTCAGGGCTTTGTGTGAAGTCAGGCTTGGCTAGTACTGCTCAAGGACTGAGATCTGGAGTTATCTGGAGGCTCACTCACCCATACGTCTGGTGCCTGGGCTGAGACTTGCAGAGCTGGGGCTGGAACAGTTAGAGATCCTCTGTCTCTACAGGAGCTTTAGGGCAGCCATACTTCCTACACGGCAATTTTGGCTTCCTGTGTCATACATTCTGAGAGAGAAACACACAGAAGCCTTTTACGACTTAGCTTCTGAAGTCATGCTGCATTACTTTCACCACTTTCTCTTGGTAGAGGCAGTTGTTCTATAGGTTGGCCCTGGCTCAAGGGGGGGAAGAACATGAAACCTCTGTGGCAGAGTATCAATGTTAGATTGTTGTAAGAAAAGCACGGTGGGCTGGGATATATGCTGGTGCAACTATCTTTGGAACATGAAATCTGCCACACCATACTTACTAGTTATTACAAGAAATCTAAGTTTACTATATTAATATGTGCTCGTCTTCTGGGGAGAACAGAAGTAACAAAGGCATTAATTGTGTAGAAAAAAATGAAATGAAATATGGGCCACTCTGAACCAACTTTTTGGTGATGCCAACAAAATAATTCCTGGTTCCCTCTTTCAAATGTCTACCCCACACATACACCCTACACCACTCACTCTGCACTAGTTTCTAAAATTTCCTTGACAAGAGAACAAGTATTTAGTAATTATTGGCCTCGGTTTCATTTTGTCTCTTTAATTTAAATAACTACATTTTAGTGCGTTGGGTTTGAAGCAGTTTTCTTTTACAAACTACAGAAACACAAAGTAATCTTTAGCAAGGTGGAAAATTATCTAAAATATGGATTATGAGGGCAATCTGAGCACCTCCCCCTCCCCAAACCCCCCCAAAAAAGAGAAAGAATCAATAATAAAAATAGAAACTCATCTTTACTTACTAGCCTGAATTCTGCTTCCCTGCTTCACCCATACATATAATAATAATAATTTGAAAGTAATGGCAGAATGAAGATAGGCAGATAGATAGATAGATAGATAGATAAAGTGATACCATGATTCTAAGTTTTTGCTTATTTGGTATTTTTTCTCTGAATGTGAGTAATTTAATCTTCCCCAAACTGAAAATATGTTTAAACAAAATCATTTTTTTTCTATAATAAGTGCTATTTAACCCTGTACATTACTTAAGATATGAAAGGCTATGCTGTGAAAACAAACAAGCTCAAAATCTCAGTGGCTTAATACAATAAGAGTTTATTTTTTCTATTATGCTAAGCCAGCTACAAACCCAGGCAACTCTTGACACAGCTATCCTCCAATCAAAAATCTGGAAATCTAAGCTAATCTGATTTTGTGGTTTACCATCTCAATCCCTTAGGATCCCAGGGATTGTTTCCACAATCCCTCAGACAGAAGAGAGTCTAGAGATGCCAGCAGGGCCTTGCACAGCCTCTGACTAGGAGCATCACACATGACTTTTGTTCATGTTGCACTGGTTAGAATTAGAAACTAGTCCCTCCTAACTACAAGGTAACTGAAAAATATGGCCTTTCTTGAGGAGGAAAAGGAGGATCTGATATTAATAAATCATAGTGATGTCCATCACAATTTATTTTGGTTCCTAATTCAACTGGAAAAGGAAACACTTAAGCAAATTCATAGATACCCTCTCAGACACCCACACTGGAAAATCGAATGGTCTGAATCTTTCTAAGATTCACACTTGCTACACTGAGTACTGTAGAAATCTCCTTCATGCACACGAAAAAGCAAAGAGTGAAAGGGTTATTAGATGTCTTCTACCAGCACAAAGATGGTGTTTGTAATTTGCAATGGCTCTAGAATTTCTGTATAAGAATACTTTAAAAATAGCAATTTCTTGGAAGAGGAAGCTAGGGCATCTACCTTAAAGGTGAATTTTCATAGCAAGCACATTCTATTTGCCAAATTGTATGCTGATATGGATTTGTGGGATGCTGAAGTGCTGCCACTGATTGCAGCATGGGTGAGGTTCTGACATCTCTTATTTTTTTTTTTTTTAAGATTTTATTTCTTTATTTGACAGAGAGAGAGATAGCAAGAGCAGGAACACAAGCAGAGGGAGAGGGAGAGGGAGAAGCAGGCTTCTTGCCGAGCAGGGAGCCCGATGTGGGACTCGATCCCAGGACCCTGGGATCATGACCTGAGCTGAAGGCAGATGCTTAACGACTGAGCCACCCAGGTACCCCTGACATCTCTTATTTTAACTTTCCAGTTTAATTTATATTAACCCTCAACTATTAATTTTTATTAACCTTTAACTTTTTCAACTAAAAATATTTGTCTCATCTATTAATGTTAGATGTCACACAGATTACTAAACATGACCTATGACCAAAGCGATCACAACTTGCTTTCCATGGCTCTGTCTGCTAACTCTGTCCATTCTGTCTTCTGAAGTAATCTGTTACAGTACACTCTTACGGTTGATATTCTATGTACCAACTGCTATGCTATCATGTAAATCACAAACCACTTAGGTATGCAAACATTGTTCAAATGCCTCCAATATGGCCCTCTGCAAAAGATCAGTGGACATGATGATTCTAATTCTGAAATATTTTAGATTTATAAAGTCTACTCAGCTACATTGGAAATAATAATCTCCACTGAATAATAATTTCTAGGATTTCTTGAGCACTTACTATAAGCCAGGCATGACTTTTAAATACCTATTAAGTACCTACCAGTACACACTTCAGAGTTAGTAATCAGCACAACTCTGAGATATGTACTAGGATTTTCCAATTTTACAGAAAAAGAGGTTATGTAACTTGCCCCAAGGATATAGTTAGGTAATGGTCAAGTCAAGAGTCCAGATCCAGACACTCTACTTGAGAGACTTTTATCCTCTATCCTATATGCAATGTAGATAAAGTGGCAGTTTGCAACCACAGGAAACATGTTGAAGTGCTGGTTATGGCTTGATTTACCACATCAAACCTATCGTGTGATTTTATTTCCTTCTCTCTTCCTCTCTCATTTCATCCATCCCAGCTTAATAAATTCTAGAACAATCTACTTTTTCACTTCCACCCATCATATCTTGTTTGGAGCCACCAGGATTTAGAATTGAAAAAACAGCAAAAGAAACAAGCCATTTACTTGGGGAAGCTTTATGTGTTTCCAGACCCTGATCTCAAACCCCAGTTACTACTACTCTGGCAATGACTCACCAGCAGGAATATAATGCCTTTGATTTGTGAACATATAGAAATGAATTAATACCTTATGGTTCCTTATCACAAATGTCACAAGGACATGAAGATAGAGCAGAATAGGGATATTGAGAATAGCTATGTTGGGGGATCAGGAAGGAAAGCTGAATCACCTGAAAGCCTCCCGAAAAGGACTAGAAAAGGGGCCCTTCAATAAGAACTCTTGTTACATTTCTTCCATTATTCTTCAAGTTTGCAGTATTTCTAGAAATTTTAGGATAAAATTCAGGATAATAGATAGTTGAATTTCCTTCAAATGTCTTTCAAGATATGGCTTCCTTAAATCCTAAAGAGTTATCATTAGGCATCCAAATATTTAGGGTCAAAGTGATTGAAAAGGAGACATGAGAGTCTAAATGTAGGGGGAATATAAACACAATAGTCAGATTTTCTTTGGAAACTGAAAGTACACTGTGCTTTATGGAATTCCTTATTAATTCAATACAGCCAAGTCCAAGCCTGTAAAATGTTGATGTCTGATACTGAAGACATTCTTATGGCCCTAACTTGGTTATTCCAACCTTCTTGCTTGTTTATAATTTTCCCCAAAGCCTCCCTGTTTTCTTCCCTCTATTTGTTCAAATTGTATCCCTCACTTAAGTCCAGTTTTTCTCACCACTTCCTTGATGGAGTTGTCTCCAGATCTTTGAGCTCATACTAGTTTCCTCTTTTTCACAAGAATTCTTGGAGGCTTCATTGCCTCTACTTATAACAATAGCTCTTACGTTTACCTGCCATGATAAAATCATTAATTTCTTTGTACTGGAACACTTCAGTTGTTCTAGTATCGCTCAAAGGCTATAATACTGTGTTTTCCATTAAGTTAGACCTCAACAAGTATGTCTTGAATTTAATTGGATTTTTGTTGTTGTTTTGCTAATCTTCCATATTTGGAAGTGTTAGAAGGTAGCTGTTGCAATTTTTATGATCACACAGTTTTAGCAAAACTATATGTCACGTACTTGAGTTATACTTTACTCTGGGGAACGTGGATAATAAAGTAATAGGTTTTATTTATCAATCTATCTTCTCCAATGGGAAGGCAAGTCTTCATTTAAAAGTAAACTGACTTGTATGTTACATTTGAATTTCAAAAATAAAATCATTGTACATTTATACTTTTGAAAATCTGGATTCCTTAAAAAGCAGATTGGGATGTCTTCCAGTGAAAACTACTTCAGAAAGCACTACTTCAGAATAGAGTTTGAACTGACCCTAGATTTTTAAAAGTACCCAAATTTAAGAAACAGTCACAAAAAATAAGTTATCATAAAACTCTTCTAATTCTATCTTTCTAGGTTATTGTTAATCATACAAATATAAGCACTTATTAAATAAGAACAAAGTTCTGACATATTCAATATGAAGTCTCTGAACCACGGGACATTGAATTTATTCCAAAAATGGATTAGTTTATCTAGCAATGTCAAGCTGTCAATCAAATTGTCATTCATCTATCTAAAATTGTCAAGTTTGATAAGAAAAACAACTTCTAAAAGAAGTAGAACTAGTAAGAACCATGGGGCAGTAGTAAAATGGCCTTTTGATAATGGAGTCCTTAAGAAATGCTCTATAGATTATTAATGCCTATCGTTATTTCCTTACCTGAAACTCACATTTAACAATCTTTCTCTGAGCTCTGAGCTCAGGTTTTCTTGGGCTTAAGTTTTGGTTTTATCTTATGAAAGTTTTATTTGGAGAAATGTGGCAATTGTGGCAAACCCATTCCCATCACTATATCCTATAATGAAGTGGAATCTAGAACTATCTTTAGTTGCTCTGCTCTTTGTCAAAAAACTATTATCACATTTCCTTTTCCAGCTATGATATAATTATAACCAGTCATATTCTTTTGTGTCTACTTAAGTTCTACTGTTTTTTTGAAACAACATAAGCAATCTAGTTATTTTAAAATATATCTACATATATGCCACTCTGAATTTGTAATGAAGGGTATTAGGTCTATCGTTATTGAGATTTAACTGAACAAATCATTTTCATGAGAGAAAAGAACCTCCAAAGTGTGCATAAAATTAAGAGGTATGCATGGCTTCTATTATTTTTATGTTAGAGCTAATTAATGCCAGCATGAGCTATTAGCAAAAAGTAATAGTATCCTGACTATAATATACATTTCTCATGATACCCTGATTCTAATATTAACCACTGATACACTGTCCCCACTTGATATATGTTTGCTCCAAAACTGAAAGGGATTATGAGGGTCTAAAAAACTAAGAGAGCAAACAAATAAAAATGGTCATGTTCCTCCATCCTTCCCCCATAATATCACATTAGATAATATTTTTGTCTTTTATCTAAAAGCTTTAATAATGCATTGTATGGCCAACCTTTAAAAAAAAACAAAAACAAAACTTGAACTTTTTTTGGCTTCGCCTGCATTTATCAATGAGCAATGCATCATCCAAATACATTTTAGAAATTAGACCTTGTATTCCATTACACATTTAGACATTTATTGCTGAATGATAAACCTGTGTGCACCTCTGGGGGTTGGACTTATAAATCAGTACTAACTATAAAAATATTATACTCCTATTTGAAACCATTGGGGTTCTATATCTTGTTCTTCTGGCTTTTCCAAAGAAATATGAATTTTTATGAAGGAAAAAGATATAATTTTTTTTCTTAGAGGTGATGGATATGTTATTATCCAGAGATAACATTGGTAAAAATAGAGTAACATATTAATGAAATAATCAATTATATTCAGTAGCTATATTGAGATTTGGGGAATTTTAATTTAAGATGCATATTTCACCATATACAAAATGAGCTCTGTTTTATTTTTCTTTTTTTTAAGATTTTATTTATTTGACAGAGACACAGCGAGAGAGGGAACACAAGCAGGGGGAGTGGGAGAGGGAGCAGGGAGTCTGATGCGGGGCTTGATCCCAGGTCCCTGGGATCATGACCTGAGCCAAAGGCAGACACTTAATGACTAAACCACCCAGGCACTCCATGTTTTATTATTATTTTTAACTTAACCACAGATGCAACTTTTCTATTACTGGTTACTAAGCAAACAAAATGATACCCACGTTGTGGTATCTATCTGTGTCAAAAAGATACAAATACTTGATTTGATGTAAAATGTACTCTTTCCTTTATTAAAGGATACTGAGTTACATGGGTCTCCTTCTAGAACTCTAGATGATTTACTAAACTCTCCACTAATAAAAGATTCAGAACAGTAGTTTTTCCCATAGGTAGAACTCTTATCATCATGAGCCCTACAACTTCCTTGTAATTACTTCGACAAAATGTGTTTGAATAAAATTGTAGGCAAATAACCTAAATATCTATAATTCTGTGCCTATAAACTTATCAGGGTTGGGCTTTTTAAACCCTGCCCATTCCAAAGAAAAAACTGTCTTAAGACTGGCCCTTGGCCTGGCTCCTGGGAGATGACCTCTTAACCCTGGGAATATTCTGCCTGATAACAATGTTGTTTTTTTGTTGTTTGTTTTTTTATGACTGAAGCCTTGGGCTACTCTTATTTCAGTTTGATCTGGGGTGGCTCTGAAGTCTGACTAGCTGAGGTCAGTCATGAGGATGCCTACATGACATATCCCTAATAGAAACCCTGGTCACCAAGGTTTGAGTGAGTTTCCCTGGCTGGCAACACTTCACATATTTTGTTACACATCTTTCAAGAGCATTAAGCACATTCCTCTCCAAATCCACTGGAAGGGAACCCCAGATTCTTGCCAGTGGTTTTCCCTGGACTTTGCCCCACAAGCTTTTTTCACTTTGCTGATTTTAATCCATATCCCTTCACTGTAATAAACCATCACTGTGAATATAACAGCTTTTTTGAGTCCTATGTGTCCTTCAATCCTCAAGCCTAAGGATGATCTTGGGGACCTTCAACATAAAACCCACTGCCAGTTTTCAAAAGAAATGTATTGATTTCAGTCAGATCCTCATTAATCTGCACTGGAATTCCTAATTAGAATTTGGAGATCCACCCAGCCATTTTTTAGGCTTTTTTGATTGCTCTCCAGTCTCCAAACCTGCTACCATGGCCATATTATTCCCCTCTCTGCCATATTCCACACTTTGTGGTAGGTCTGCATTCCTAAACTTGCTGGATTCCTAAACTTTCTCGTTGGATAATGGATTATCTATCATCAAAAATAATGGGAATAAACTTGTGTCTTCAGAAGTGATTCACTAGTAATTCCAAGTAAGATCATATAAATTTACAGAGAATAAGGTTCAGGATTTTCAAGATAAATAAATCCTACCAAAAATCTTCATTATGACCAGAATTAAAGAATTTACTCCTTATCATTGACTTTAAAAGATTCTTCTCTCTCTCTAAAGTTGAGAGTCAGCCATCACTTCATCATGTTATTTAGGCAATATTAAGATTTTTTTCTGAATGACTTTATGTCAACTGGATACAAGCTCCTTAGAACCTAGATAACCCATTTGCTCTTTTAATTTTATATAAAATGGTAGGCATTCATATATTACTTTATTTAGATTCTATTAAATTAATCTTTCACACTAAAAACTAACCCCAAGTCTCAATGAAAAAAATCAATAATTACATTTTATTCTAATTAAATGACATTTTTAAAATCATAGGTATGTAGTTTTCAGTGATTCTTCATAATATCAATTTCTATTTTTACTGAGTTTCTGTCTCAATGAAAATAAATCAATAATTACATTTTATTTTAATTAAATGACATATAGGTATGTAGCTTTCAGTGATTCTTCATAATATCAATTTCTATTTTTACTGAGTTGCTGATGTTGGGTTTGTTGATTTTTCTAAACTGATTGAAAAATTACAGTATCTCTCCAAAGATCCTAAAAGGATTTGTCAGACCAAACTACGATTGAGGACCAGTAAAATGTATTTGAAATTGAATATTACATACAACATCATAATTTTTTTAAAACTTGTGTCTAAGTTTTTAAGTACAAGCAAAACAACAGAAAAGTAAAAAAATTCCCCTCTCTGCCAAAAATAAACAGCCTAGGGGTTGTTATTTAGATATTAATATCAATAAATAAAAGAAATAATAATTATTGAATGGTGTGGGTGCATATGAACAACTTCCCTTCTTCAGTTCTGTCCTTCATACATTTGTATAAAGTAAAGCCTGTAGCTATAAAAGGACAAATGATGATTACATTTGCAAGATTCTGGAAAATGGTGAGGGTGTTTCCATTTGTATAGAGAAAGAGAAAAGTCTCACAATTCAGGGACAGGAAGCTATGATTTACATAATGAACATGGCACAGAGACCTATAAAGAAGCAAGACTTAGATGGCAGGAAAATCACATTGGCTTAATTCCAAGACACCAGGCACATCCCTGGAAAATTCTGATGTGCCGGAATATAACAGTATGTACTTTTCCCAGAGCCAGAATCAGTGCAATATTTGGCTTTCCTACTTATACTTGGAACATGGGATTCTTTTTCTCAGAGCCTATCAGGGTTCCGTTTATGTTTAGCACCTGCATGCAGCCCAGGGGCTCTAAGAGGGACTTTTTACATATAGGAATGAATTTCTTAACATACGGTCATTTTTATAACTTAAAGGTATTCATTTTGATAATCTCCATACTCTAATATCTGATAATCATGAAGATGAAAGTGTTACACTTACATAATTGGAATAATCCCCTTTAAATGAGTTTTTACAAATTTTTCACCATTATAGAGAGAAATTTCTCAGCAATGTCAAATACAATGATAAACGTTTATCAGTAATAAAAGCCAGGCCACTATATATCACCAGGGCTAAGAAGCGAACCTCTGAAGTGTAAATTTCAGCTCTACCATTTACTAGCTCTGTGACACTTAGTAACTATAATAATCTCTTTAAAACCCAGCAAATAGGGATAATAATCTGTAAACAGGGGTAATAAATTTAGCTAACATAAAACTCAGGTGAAACTGAAAAGAATACGAATGGATATAAAACACTTTCTCACAGTGCTTGGTTCAGAGCAAGTGTTCAATTAAAGCTACTGTGGTAGGCTAGAGGCTATGAACATGAGAAGGTCCACACCCTTCCTTCGCCCTCTTTGCCTGTCATGTGGGAAACTGCATGGGAAAAGAGAACTTAGTTAGTACGTGCAAATTCTCAAAAGAGAACCATGGGACGAACAAACAACTTTTCTCCCAGAACCTCCACTCTTTGAGAGAAAACTGGATCTGGCAAGCAAAATAGCAGGGACTGGAAGACACAGATGAGGGCGCCCTATGGGATATAACTGTGAGAAGTTCCCAAGAATTGGGAATGTTTGAAGATAGGAAAGGATAGGAGATAAGTGTTAGTGTTGACAAAATCATCATATGCTTATTAACTGAAAGAAATATGATGAAAGATTGAAATTTTTGCCTGAAGCTTTTTTTTTTTTTTTTTAAATACAACACATTCCAGAAATGAGTTTCTGGGGTCACAGATTACTGAGGTGTTATGGTCTGAACTACATCCTTCCAAAATTCATATGTTGTAGCCCTAACTTCCAGTACTCAGGATGTGGCTGTATTTGGGTCACAGGGTCTTTAAAGAGGTGACTGAGTTAAAATGAAGCCCTTAAGGTGGGTGGTCCCTAATCCAATCTGACTGGTGTCCTTATAAGAAGAGGAAATTTGAACTCATAGAACATACCAGAGATACATGAGCAAAGGAAAAACCACATGAGGACACAGCAATAAGGCGACCATCTGCAAGCCAAAGAGAAAGGCCTCAGAGGAAACCAAACCTGCAGAAACTTTGATCTTGAACTTCTACCATCCAGAACTATAAAAAAATTTATTTCTGTTGTTTAAGTCATCCAGTCTGTGGTAGTTTATGGCAGCCCAAGTAAACTAATACAAGAGGGAAGTATTTATACTAGCTATTAAGGGGCAATAAAATGCTTAGTGGTTAAAGTGGGAGAAAAGGTTTGCCTGAAATGAGACTGATCGAGTTTGACTTCTCAGTTCAAATTTTGGTTCTATTACTTTCTGTTTGTACAACCATAAGCAAGTTTTTTAGTCCCTCTCTACCTCAGTTTCTTCATTTAAAAAGGGGGGGGGGATGCATTATAATGGTGTCTACTTCATTTGGTTGTTATGACTTAAAGGAGCTGAAATGATTAATACCCAAAACAGTGACTGGCATATAGTATTGATCAATGATCTTAATTATTTTAATTAGCTTTTATAATTCTTTTCAAGGGTTCTCAATCCTTCTGACCTTCAGCAATTTCAGAGACTATGCAACATTGTGGAGAAACTCTCTGGGTCAGCAGGAGCAATTTTGGCTGTGGAGTTTTCAAGGGACAGCTTACCCCAAGTCACATATCTTTTTTCACTGGGGTTACAATGAGAAAGGGTCTTCTCATTTTATAATGCCCAAAGGTTGCAATTGATTGTAGGAAATGTATCCAGTAAAGAAATCTGGATACAAATCAAGTTAAAGAGGTAAGAGAGAACACTAGTCTTTAGGTTTTTAAATTTTGACATTATGAAATATGTTTGTTGTATTTTTAATAACTAGTCTTTACTTTTCTATTAGTTTGCAGTTTCAGATACTATTTTAAGTGCTTTACATATGTTAACTCATTCAATCCTCCTTATAAACACGTGATAGATAGAATTTATAAATGAAGAGACAAGAGTGAGGTTCAATAATGTGTTCAAGATTAAGGAGCTAGGAAGTAGCAGTCAGGGTTGGAATCTTGGTGATCTATGGCCAGAGTCCATCCTCTTATTCATTCTATATACTACCTCAAAATTTATTAGGCAGATAATAGGGGTTTTTTCCTTAAATGGATTTAATCCAAAATGTTCATTCCCAGGATGCTACAATGCTGTCATTTATTAGGGAAAGAATGGTGTGATTCATTCATTTGAGCATTAAACAAATATAGATATCATAGTGGTTAAAAGCAAGATTTCTGCTCTTAGGCTTGTATTCCAGATCTATATAAACTTAGGACAATTTATATATGCTCATATATCTGAAATTGCTGAAGGTTATTTTCAAGATATCATGAGCAAAGGTGACCTATAGGAAAATCATGTCATATACCAAGAACATTATTGTGCAGTTTTCCTAAAGCATTTATGGTAAATTGAAGTAGAAATAACTCTAGAAAGGTAGGTTTGGGGTCAGCTTGCAAAGACCCTTAGTTGAGTTCCAAAAACTCAAGTATGATTTTCAAAATGAGACTCATCTTTGGTTCTTGAGCAGGAAGTTAAATTAATCAGTGTTCTAGAGGGGATGCGCAGAAGAAACTGAAACTGGGATTGTGAACAGAAACACCATCACCATATTTGCAGGTATTAGACAGTAAGGACCTGAACTTGGTTTGTGACAATAGCCATGCAAAAATAGAAAGCAATGAGAGTGTTACAAAAGAAAAGTCAGATTTGGCCACTCATCAGATGGAAGTAGAAAAGAAAAACAAAGATTCAAAGAAGACCGAGGCTCCTTGAGTCTGTTCATTGGCTCATTCAGGTGCTATCAAGAGAAAGTGGCAGAAGACCCTGGTTTAAAAAAAAAAAAAAGATTTAAAAGTTTGATTTTATGAAATAAAACTGAAGTCTGTTTTCCATCCATATAAATATATTTGTGCTATTTCTACCTTAAGAAATTAAAGTTCTAATGATCTAAAATAACAGAGACCCAGGAGAAACACCTGTGAATTAAAGATACATAAATTCAACATTATTTGATCTTCAGTGAGCCAGGCAAACACATAAAGAGATTCTCCTTTAGGCAAACCATTTGCTATTGACACAAATCACTATTTGACGAGGGATTAGAAAAAAGAATTCCAAGAAAAAATAAAATAAAATGTAAACAGAGCTTTATCCTCTTACTTTCTAGGCACCATTAGGTGCCTTACAAATTGTGAGCTAACTCTGTTTTTGGAGTTTTAAAAACAGTTGCTTGATATTAGCTGTTTCTAGAGGCAGACTGCACTAGCACCAAATTTTCAACTTTTGTATTTGTACAGATAATGTAATTTAGGTGACTTGGGAATCGCTCTTCAAATTAGAACTAGTTTTAAAATACCAACATCAAGTTAATGAGATTTTACTGAATTTTTAAGAATCTCAGAAACATGGAGATTTTTACAGAGGCACTGAGGATTATTTGCAAAACCTTCAGCAAAATCTCCAGAGTTATGTTGTTTTGTTTTGTTTTGTTTTTAATAAGTCATTATGCTTCTACAGAAGCCAGCATATTCTCTGGAGTTTTAACAGATGACATTCTTTACTTTGCCAGCAAAGTACTCCAGGATGTACAACAGACCAATGAATTACTCCAGCAGAGCAATAAAAGGGGGCCTGAAAAAGTTAATGCACTTCTTTAAATGCCAAATTTTTATAAGGTGGCTTATTTTAAAAGATAGATGTCAACCCAGAGTACTATACACATTAGATTCCTTAATGACAGATACTATTTAACAATATAAAAGTAACAAAGAAAATAAACACACTTTGGGAAATACTTTTTTTTTTTTTTTGACTTCTTAGGAAAATAAAAGCCTGATAAAACCATTAAAACTTTCCACCCACCCCCTAAAATATAATTAAATGCAGAAGAATGTTGGTAATTTCTTCATTTTGGTATTTAAGTTTAGCCAAGTGCACAGAGCAAAGACTAATTTACTTACTTTTAGTTGCTCCAATATTATAAACAAGTGGGTATGTATATATATACACATGTACATATATACATACCCACTTGTTTATAATATTGGAGCAATATTATAAACAGTACATGTGTATATATATACATACCCACTTGTTTATAATATTGGAGCAACTAAAAGTAAGTAAATTAGTACATATACATTATAGATACACATATATACATATCTAGTTGCTTACATTATTTTATTATTGTACTGCATATATATATATTCCCATATGAAACTCCATTAATATATTTCTTTTAAATATATAATTTTGTGTTTTCAGGGAAAATGATGTATGAGCTTGGAGGTCAGCAGATCTGGGTTCAAGAAGTGGCTCTACTGCTTTCTAGTTTTGTAACTTTGGGCAAGGTACTTAGTCTCTCCAAGCCTCACTTACCTCATCTGTAAAACAAACATAATAGTAAGGTTGCTATGGATACTAAATGATTATGAATGCCTTATCATCGAGGCTTATCATCATGCCTGGACATGGTTGCTTTGATTATAGCAACTTTATTGTTCATTTTACTCCTTTCATCAAACTGCAAGTATCTTTAAGGCAATTATTGTACCAGACTATGTTTCTGTAATTCTATATAGCATCTAACACTGCATCTATCACTCCCAGCCTTCGATGACTGCTTTTCAAAGATAGCCTCTCCTTTATCCTCTGTATAAGGTGCTGCCATATCCTACCAGCCCCTAGATTTGGATGTCTATGAAACTTACAAGGAGAGTCAGCCTCAAGCAGAGCTGTCACCAAAATTTACTTTGAAATTTGAAAACAGAAACACTGAGGCAGAAGCAGAACAAATATTTTGCCCAAATAAAAGGAAAACTTCCCAAGTTAGAGTTTCCATCCCTGTAAGGTTCTTACATACAAGAACTATACGACCGGGAACATGTATGACCAGGGTTAGCGCTTTCATTCATCCAATAAAACAGCTCTGTACCTCCATTTGTCTTGGACAGGCAGTTGTCTATCCATCTTCAGTGTTCTTCTTCTTTCCACTGGTAATGGAAAGAATTTGTCTTTCTGAGTTGGGAAGATAAGACATACACATGAGCTGGTTTACGGGTTCTTTTGGAGGTAAGACTGAATATCTTTGACATGACTTTAATCCATTTAGAGGCTCATACTTTGGAAGACCTTGCTTTGCTGCCCGCCTTTTCTTCTGCTTAACATACCCTCACTTCTCCCTTCACAGTCACTCTTAGTCATCTTTCAAAACCAATTGCACAGGTAACTTCCACAGGAAAATACTTCTGACATCCTGAGACTGAATCAAATTCCTTTCATTTGCCCATTAATTCAACAAATATATGAGCACCTACTATGTGCCAAGTACTGTCTTACACATGGACATACAGCAGTGATCACATAAACTAAAATTTCTCCTGGAGGGTACCTCCTAATGAAGGGAGAAAGAGAAGAGATAAAACACCTAATATACCACAGGGAATGATAAGACATGTAAGTGAAAGTAAAACACAGGATGGCAGAAAAATAAAACAGGCTGGGGGAGCTAGGACATCCTGACCAGTAGGGTAATTGCTGTTAAGTAGGAAGGTCAGGGAAAGCCTTAATAATACAATGGCATTTAAGCAGTAATTCCCAGGAAGTGAGGGAACAAACCTCTGTATATTCAGAGGAAGAATGCTCCAGATTGAAAGAACTGCAAGTGCAGAGAGCCTGAGGTGGGAGCATGCTCAGTATGTATTAGGAACAGGAAGGATGCCTTCATGCCTGGAGCTCTGTGACTGGGGCAACATGGTGATGAGAGACAGGTAAACATGTGAGGCCTTTCACCTAAGAGACCTTGAGAACTCCAGCATTTTCTCGGAGTGAACTGAGAAGCCAAAAAGGGGTTTGAGCTGAAGAGTGCCATGATGTGATTTATGCTTAAATGAATTACTCTGATTTCTGTCTCAAGAAGGGACTATAGTGGGACCAGGGAGGAAGCTGGCAGATCACTTAAAATTTTACATGGTTCAGAGGAAAGATAATAGGGGCTCCATATGTGTTCCTTTCGCAAGTTGACCACACGTCCAGCCTGCCATTAGCCCACTCTTCTGCTTTTGTCTTGATAACACTGTGACATCCCTAAAAGGAGAAACAGGTCTCTTTTATCTCTGTATCATCAACATTTTACCAAAAACTTGGCATATTACAGTGCTTGGTAAATGTTTACTGAATGAAAAAAATCTATTAACATAGACTTTCAAAGACATTCAGACCCTGGAGAGATCCAAATATCATGGCTTTTTAAATGGAAATATTTATGTAAAAAATAATTTGATTCAATGGAGGAGAAAAGTACTAGTATTATCCTATATTTTTTGAGATATTGCTCTCCAATTCTATGCAGTAAAAATGGAAAGGAATAAAATTAGGGCTGTGAGCCAATCCCAGAAATGGCAACTAAAGTAATAAAGGTAATGGATTTTGATCAGTACATAAAATGAAAATCATAAATAATGTGCATGAAAAATGTAAAGTGACATTAATAAATAAACATCTGTTTAATATTATTAAGGTCAGTGGAGAAAAAACTAATTGTAGTAAATATTTTAATTAGTGTTTTGGCAAAAAGCATTTGAAATTTGAATGATAATAAGGAAAATTTAATGAATAAAGGCAGGCTTTAATATTCCAAACCATAGTGAATCACAAAAAAAGCACTTGTCTATGTATTAGTTTGTTATTGCTGCTGTGACAAATCCCCATAAACTTAGTGAGTCAAAACAATGCAAATTTATGAGCATAATTTGTAGGTCAGAATTCTGACAGAGGTCTCACTGAGCTAAAAATCAAGGTGTTGGCAAGGCTGCACTCTTTTCTGGAGGCTCTAGGAGACAATGTGTCTCCTTGTCTTTTTCAGCTTCTAGAGAATGCCTTAAATTATGATACATCTATATGATGGAATACTATAGTCATTAAAATTAGGCTTCTGGAATTTTTAGTTATATGACAAAATATTATAAGTGACAGGTGTTACATGCCACATTATATATGCAATATAATTTCAACTATATAAAAATACCTATTCATGGACAAATAACTGAAAAAGGGTATTATATGACTGCTTTTAAATGTTGCAGTTATGAGTAATATCTATTTCTTCTTTATGCTCTTTTCCTATTTTTTTTTTTTTTTAGATTTTATTTATTTATTTGACACAGAAAGAGAGAGAGAGTGCGCACAAGCAGGGGAAGCAGCAGAGGGAGAAGGAGAAGCAGTTTCCCTGCTGAGCAGAGAGCCCAATGCAATGCGAGGCTCGATCCCAGGACTCTGAGATCATGACCTGAGCGGAAGGCAGATGCTTAACAACTGAGCCACCCAGGCGCCCCTCTTTTCCTAATTTTTAAATGAACTTGTATAACTTTTACTTTTAAACTAGCATATTTTTAAAAACAGCATCATGCATTTAAATTAATAGTTCATGTTTTCATAAAAATATTTCGTTGTCTCCTTCTGATACTTTCTTCTCCTTTTCCTCCAATCAAGCATGGAATTAAGACTTTGTTTTAATTTAAATGAAAAAGAGCAACAGTTGCATCATGCTCTTTTCCCTTTTATTCATAACCTAAATTCTACAAAGTACTATACCCAATGCCATTTGGATTTCCTGATTTAAGTTTCAAAGACATTCTATTTCTACGAATTCTCCTACCTTATTCTCTAGCTAGACAGTAGGTAACCTTTTCAGAAAAGACAGGATTTTTAATTTTAACTCTGCAAGGCATTCTCCTAACTCTCAGATCTGTTGAAATCTTATAACATCCTATGATTTTTCTGGCACATACAAAATTGAAAGGAGGTGCAAAACGAAGACAGTAAAAAGATCAGTAGTTATGAGGTGGAGGGGTGGGAGGACAAAGGAGGGATGAACAGACAAAACACAGAGGACTTTTAAGGCAATGAAAATATTCTGTATGATATTAGAATGGGGAATACATGTCATTATACATTTGTCCAAATTCATAGAAAGTACAACACCAAGTGAACCATAATGTAAACTAAGGACTTTAAGTGATAATGATGTGTCATCATAAGTTCATCAATTGTAACAAATGTACCACTCTGGTGGGGGCTGTTGATAATGGGGGAGGCTCTGCATGTGTGGGGGCAGGGGTACATGGGAAATCTCTGTAGCTTTCTCTCAATTTTAATGTGAACCTAAAACTTTAAATATAAAATCTTTTTAATAATTGAAAGGACAGGTAAATTTTACAAAAGGAAATATAAGTAAATGCACGCCTCCTCATCCATTTAAAATAACAATAAAATAACAAAGCTTTGTCTTTTATCTGCCAAATTTAACTACTAAAACTAAAAGATCAACAAAATCATTTCAGCTACTTTGTTTTCATACGTTATACATATGTATAACACGTGCATATACATACATCACCTTCAAACAGGAAATAAATAGCGCATTATTAGAGAAATCAGCCTAAGAATCAAACATATTCTCCTCTCCCACTTTGAAAAGAAAAAGCATACTTGTCTTTATTCATCTAGAATCTCACAATGGGGGGCGCCTGGGTGGCTCAGTCAGTTAAGTGTCTGCCTTTGGCTCAGGTCATGATCCCAGGGTCCTGGGATCGAGCCCCACATCAGGCTCCCTGCTCAGCATGGAGCCTGCTTCTCCCTCTCCCTCTGCTGTTCCCCTTGCTTGTGCTTGCGCGCTCTCTCTCTCTCTCTCTCTCTCTGTGTCAAATAAATAAATAAAATATTTAAAAAAATAGAATCTCACAATGGTGCACTGCACTGAAGTACACATTTCTGTGGCGCCCATCAAAGGAACAATTTGAAATATTGATATCTATGAAGACTTCTTAAATCAAGGCACAATATATGCATGCCATAGCTTTGTGTCCGTCCTTATATATATTATACCTATTTCCATTAAGTGCTAAAA
The DNA here is from genome assembly GCF_004348235.1 of Phoca vitulina. NCBI lineage: Eukaryota > Metazoa > Chordata > Mammalia > Carnivora > Phocidae > Phoca > Phoca vitulina. The sequence goes on along the minus strand of NW_022589709.1, from coordinate 40,026,861 downwards.
GTGAAATTAAAGCAGGGTAATTTGGCCCACACTGGAATCATTTGAATTTAGATAAATTCTGAGTAGGGTAGCATGAGTGAAGACAGTCTTTGTTGCCTACTCCATCTTGTTCCTTCATTGCCTATTGACACTACCCCTGAGGGAGTAGGTCACAAGCACAAAATACTAAAGGTGGGTACACAGGCACAAAATATTAAAGGTGCAGTCACCTTAATGGCAAATTCATGTTAAGACTTAATCCCTGCTTAACCCATCAGAATCACTTACGGAAATCAAAAGTGATGTGGTTATCATGAGAAAAATATCAATGTTTTGTAAATTTAAAAATGAAGTTAGACATTCTATGACACCCTGCTTTGGCTGATTTGACAATGAAACTGAAATTTCCAATTAGGTTTAAGATGAACATTTTCCACGAACTGAAAGAGTTAAGTCTATAGCTAAAATTTTGATGGAAATAAATATAAGATACTTTATATGAAAAAAGTGCTTTATCAAAAATGGGCATTGGCCAGATGATATGATACTTTATGTGGAAAACCCAAAAGACTCCACCCCAAAACTGCTAGAATTCATACAGGAATTCAGAGGGGCAGGATATAAAATCAACGCACAGAAATCAGTTGCATTTCTATACACCAACAACAAGACAGAAGAAAGAGAAATTATGGAGTCAATTCCATTTACAGTTGCACCCAAAACCATAAGATACCTAGGAATAAATCTAACCAAAGAGGCAAAGAATCTGTACTCAGAGAACTATAGAATACTCATGAAAGAAATTGAGGAAGACACGATCGATGCTCATGGATCGGAAGAACAAATATTGTGAAAATATCTATGCTACCTAGAGCAATCTACACATTTAATGCAATCTCTATCAAAACACCATCAACTTTTTTCAAAGAAATGGAACAAATAATCCTAAAATTTATATGGAAGCAGAAAAGACCCCAAATAGCCAGAAGACTGCTGAAAAAGAAAAGCAAAGCCGGTGGCATCACAATTCCGGACTTCAAGCTCTATTACAAAGCTGTCATCATCAAGACAGTATGGTACTGGCACAAAAACAGACACATCAATCAATGGAACAGAATAGAGAGCCCAGAAATGGACCCTCAACTCTATGGTCAACTAATCTTTGACAAAGCAGGAAAGAACATCCGATGGAAAAAAGAGAGTCTCTTCAACAAATGGTGTTGGGAAAATTGGACAGCCACATGCAGAAGAATGAAACTGGACCATTTCCTTACACCACACACAAAAATAGACTCAAAATGGTTGAAAGACCTAAATGTGAGACAGGAATTCATCAAAATCCTTGAGGAGAACATAGGCAGCAACCTCTTTGACCTCAACTGCATCAACTTCTTCCTAGAAACACCACCAAAGGCAAGGGAAGCAAGGGCAAAAATGAACTACTGGGACTTCATCGAGATAAAAAGCTTTTGCACAGCAAAGGAAACAATCAACAAAACCAAGAGACAACCGACAGAATGGGAGAAGACATTTGCAAATGACATATCAGATAAAGGGCTAGTATCCAAAATCCATAAAGAATTTATCAAAATAAACATCCAGAGAACAAATAATCCAATCAAGAAATGGGCAGAAGACATGAACAGACATTTCTGCAAAGAAGACATCCAAATGGCCAACAGACACACGAAAAAGTGCTCAACATCACTCGGCATCAGGGAAATACAGATCAAAACTTCAATGAGATACCACCTCACACCAGTCAGAATGGCTAAAATTAACAAGTCAGGAAACGACAAATGTTGGCGAGGATGCAGAGAAAGGGAAACCCTCCAATGCTGTTGGTGGGAATGCAAGCTGGGGCAGCCACTCTGGAAAACAGTATGGAGGTTCCTCAAAAAATTGAAAATACAGCTACCCTATGACCCAGCAATTATACTACTTGGTATTTACCCCAAAGATACAAATGTAGTGATCCGAAGGGGCATGTGCACCCCAATGTTCATAGCAGCAATGTCCACAATAGCCAAACTATGGAAAGAGCCAAGATGTCCATTAACAGATGAATGGATAAAGAAGATGTGGTATATATATACAATGGAATATTATGCAGCTATTAAAAAGATGAAATCTTGCCATTTGCAACAACGTGGATAGAACTAGAGGGTATTATGCTAAGTGAAATAAGTCAATCAGAGAAAGACAAGTATTATATGATCTCACTGATATGAGGAATTTGAGAAAGAAGACAGAGGATCATAGGGGAAGGGAGGGAAAAATGAAACAAGATGAAACCAGAGAGGGAGACAAACCATATGAGACTCTTAATCTCAGGAAACAAACTGAGGGTTGCTGGAGTGGAGGAGGGTGGGAGGGATAGGGTGGCTGGGTGATTGACATTGGGGAGGGTATGTGCTACGGTGAGCACTGTGAATTGTGTAAGACTGATGAATCACAGACCTGTACCCCTGAAACAAATAATACATTATATGTTAATTTAAAAAAAAAGAAATTGGGGCACAACAACTTAAAATGAGTAAATGGGTGTAATTAAGTAAGGCAAATTAAGGATGATATTAGACGGTTTTTTTAAAAAATGTGCATTGGCATAAATGTATTAAAATAAATGATATTTTTACTTTACCAACCCTTTCTGAGTATACTGAGTTAAGCAAGGTGCCTTTATGTGAAAAAGTAATAGGAATGACTGTCACTTGAAAAGACTTGGGAAAGCCTTTATGTTGTTGGCAAAGCACATGACTAGTAACTGGATAAGAAATTCTTTTGCAAGAAAGATGACTTCTAATTCTTTGCTTACAAGGAAATTGAAGGAGATCTTTATCAAGTTGACAATTGAAATATAATTTTAATAATATATCCCCATATGATTTTTGGCATAAAACTGATAAAGAACTTAAAATAGTGACAACACTATAAAAATTTTTCCACCTACTTATTTAAGTGAAAATATTTATCAATGTTTTCAACTACAAAAACAAAAAATAGGAATAGAAGGAGTGCAAAACTTGCCTCATTCTAGTAGTACATAATATGAATCCATGAAGATATAATACCTTTCATATAAAAAAAGACTTTTGTTACACAGCAAAAACTGATAGACTGAGTAAAATTCCTTTCACAGAAATTGTGGTAAGGGTCAATACATTTTACAACCCATCCTCTCGGTGCAGAGGAAACCATGTATATTCCATCTCGTGTGAATTTGTCCTTTCCACTTTCCTCAGTTTCTTCACTGACAAAAGCAGAAGCTGTGTTTTTTCCTCATTTAAATGACAAGCTTCCCTCCTTTGACAGTGTCTAAAAGTAGATGTTGTTTTAAAAGCCTCTTTCATGCATTTAATTTTTTACTTATTCTTTTTATTGAGATACAACATAAAGCGCATAAATCTTAAATGTACAGCTTAATTAAGTTTTGAAAAACATATGTCAATGGAAGCTCCATCCAGATCAAAATGTAAAATACTATCTAACACCACAGAAGCCTCTTCTTGCATCTTCCCAGTCATTGCCACTCCCCCCAGCCCATACACCAAAGCGTAAGCACTGTTCTGACTTCTATTATAATAGGTTAAGTTCTGTCTGCTTTTTGAACTTCCAAAACAGAATCACACAATGTATACTCCTTTAGGTCTGGAAACTGAAAAAAAAAAATAAGTCACAGGTGAGAGAATATATTGGCAATACACATATCTGACAAGGGACTTGTACCAGGATATATAAATATAAACCAAAAAAAGACAGACAATCCAGTTTTAAAATGTGCAAAAGACTTGAACAAGTATAACCAAATAATATTTCATACATTTTGAGGATCTTCCTTTTAAGCCCTGAGTCTTTTGAGATCTCAGACTCCAAAGCTTAAAGTTCCCTTATTTAAATTAACTAATCTCTTCATTCACATATCCATAAAACATTTGTTTAATATCTCCTATGTTCAAGGCACTGTGTTGTACAATGGAAGGTAAGATAGATAAAGTTCCTGGCCTCAGGGAATGAAGGGTCCAGTAGTTGAAATAAGTCATGGGGAAAAAAAAAAATGGCCATGCTCAATATAAATAGCAATACTGGCCACAACAGAAATAAAATTACTGACTGTTCCTACTTGACATTAGGGGAAGAGTAGAGAGAATTGATTAAAGAAGAAAAGGTGATATTTGGCAGATTTAATATCTTGTGTCATACACCTGAAACAAAACTTAGACAAATACCCCCAGGGAATGTCTCTCTTGATGATTTTCTTTCCCATGCTTCTCTCATCATGGAAGTCAGACTTTGGTCCTATGAGAGGAGGCTATAAAAAGCTTTATGGCCATAATTTGCTGGATCAGAACCAAGAACCATTCTTACTTTTAATTCTACTCTGCCCTTGGTATTCCAGAACTAGATAACTCTCCAATCTGAACTACATTCCACAAATTATTGGATTTTCTAACCCTTAATGCTGATATCCTACTAACTGCATTCCTCACATCTACCTGTATACCTTAATCTAGCATTTTTAATGCTTAGATCACCATCCATCATCTATTCGTTCTCTCTTGTTTCTGTATGCCATATCTGGAACCCTGTGCAGTCCTCAGGTTAATAGTAGCTTCATCCATATGTGTCTGTGTGTTTGTATTTTGATTTTGGAATTTTTTCTTGGTATTTTAAATCCATATGCACTTCCCCAATACAACAAACAGACCTCTAGTCTTGCTCTTGAGTTTGGACCCCTGGTTTTCACTCAATTCTGAACCACTTCCACTCTCTAGATTCAAGGCTTCCTCAGTTAAGCCCATCTTACAGCTATAAATGTGCCAGCCACAACAAAAGAAAAAAAGAGGAAAGAAATCTTTTAATAAAAGCATGCAATGGACACAACCTATTCTTTTCAAATTAGGATATCAATTTTTAAATTGTTGCATCTCTCATCCACATGTATTTCATGAATTTCCCTTATGCTTTTGTAACACACTGAGTCATAACCTAGTATAGTTTTCTCAAAATCTAGCCTATCTGCATCAGAAAATACTAAGGGTACTTACCTGAATAAGATTCTTCGACCCCGCTGCAACCTACTGAATCAGAACCTTTGGACCTGGGGCGCCTGGGTGGCTCAGTTGGTTAAGCATCTACCTTCAGCTCAGGTTATGATCCCTGCATTTGGCTCCCTGCTCAGAGGGGACTCTGCTTCTCCTCCCTCTGGCCCTCCCTTGCGCTCCTCACTTGGCTCTCTGCTCTCTCTCTCATGCTCTCTCTCAAATAAATAACTAAAATCTTAAAAAAAAAAAAAAAAAAAGTGTTAGAAGAAAGATTACCCAATAGTAATGAACATGCCTAACACCACATTTTTTTTTTTCCAAGCACCATTTTCCAAAAAAAGTAACCAGGGCTGGGCTAGGGGAAATGGTATCAGAGGTTAAAGTGTGTCTTCTGACATGATGCGCTGAGAAGGACACAAAATCACTTGTCCACTATTTTTGGCAAAAATGCATTATATCAACTTTAACATGAGATAACATCAGACAAATTCAATTTGAAATAGATTTATCCTACCAAATACTGGCTAGCACTCTTTCAAGATGTCAAGATCACAAATGAAAAAGTATGACTGAGAAAATGGCCCAATTTTAACAGACTAAGGAGCCATGATCAGGGTGAACTCTCAGGCTTTGACCTTTGTATTACGGTTATGTAAGATGTTATTGTATGGTGAAGATGGGTGAAAGAACTCGTTATACATTTTTTAAGAGTTCTGTAAGTCTGGAAATACTTGAAAATTAAAAGTTTTTAAAAAAGGATTTAATGTAGGAAAGGGAATTTGTTTTATTTTGATATGACTCAAACTCTCTTTCAAAAGTTGTTCCTAATTCTGTATTTAATTGCCATTTTAGCTTTTTTAAAGATTTTCCTTATTGTGACATTAATGCCCCATTGGCAGCAAGAAGAATCAAGAGTTAAATGTTCTGCAGTAACATTTCACCCTTTCTTCTTCCAATAACTTTCTCCTCTCCTTTTAAACTTCGTGTTATTCTCCCATTAAACCTGTAGGAGAAAGAAGTCCTTATTTATTTTTCTAAAATTTTATGTGTTGTAGAGCTTTTTATAAACTTCCAACATCACTGAAATACTATAAAAATATGATTCTGGACACTATGGTTAAATAATTGCTACTGTCTTGATAGTTACTCAGAATAATGTAGTTAAAGCATTATTCTAAATTCCATAATTAAATAATTAGAGTTGTCTTGCTTGCATGCTATTTTCATTATTAGTTCTGTTTTTCCTTATTTTTTTGTCTTCCTGAGGCAATGCTGACATATCTCTGGAATGTGCTGGCTTTTTTTTTTTTTTTTTTTTTTTGAGTGGTTCCTCGAGTGGAATGATATGACAACTTTCAAGTGATTTTCTATTTCTTCCTTTTTTTTCCTTTATTATTTTCTCATTCTTTTTTCTTTTTTAATTGTAGTAAAATACAAATAAGATAAAATTTACCATCTTAACCACTTTTAAGTGTACAATTCAGTAGCGTTAAGTATATTCACATTGTTGAAAAGTTCTAAAATTGTCTTTTTTTCTTTTTACTTTTATTTCTACATCCAAGAAAAGATATAAAGCAAAGATGGTTTGCTTAATTTTGGAGGACTACTAAGGAGAGTGTATTCTAGTTTCATGTACCATTTTTCAAACATTATTTGGAATCATTCACATGAGAGATGAATAAAAGGATTAGAGCTAATTTTGATCTCAAATGATTAGGAACAAAAACCAAGCGAAGAGAAGTAGTGAGCTAAGATACAGTTATGCTCCTCCTATATAGAACTTGTCTATCTAATGAACTCAACTGTCCAGAATACAACTTTACCAGCAAAAGTAAGTATATAAAGGTCTCCAAGGAAACAAAATTAGTGTAACAAAATCCATGTTTTTAATTTTGTATACTTCCGGCACAAAAGAATTTCATGCCCTCGTTCAAGACTTTACTCTTATTTGGGGCACCTGGGTGGCTCAGTTGGTTAAGCACTGGACTCTTGATTTAGGCTCAGGTCATGATCTCAAGGTCGTGAGATCAAGCCCCTACAGGGGCTCCACACTCAGCAGGGAGCCTGCTTGAGATTCTCTCCCTCTCCTTCTGCCCCTCCCATCCTGCCCCCCGCCCCGCCCCGCTCAAGCTCTCTCAAAAAATAAATCTTAAAAAAAAAAAAAAAAGAGCTTGCTCTTACTTTAAGGACAACATAACATACTTGGCTACCTGGTATCTAAAAATCACAGTCTAAAAATAACAAATACAAAATAAAAAAGAGGAATGCTTTTAGGCAATATTGGCAATATACTGAAAATAAGAAGTTCTATGTGGAAAGGAAAACCATGAAAAGCAAAAAAATGAGTGTATTGTTAAAGAATTTTAAAGAATAAAAATATCATATCTCAAAATTCCTGGAGGCTATAATAAATTAAAAAACGTTTTAATAAGTGATTCTTATAATGATATGTTCAGCATATTCTATTTTTAAATACAGGGCATGAAAATAAAATTATACTGAGTGATTTCTATGTGGCGGTATCAATAGGTTTAAGTTATAGGATATATACTGCATCCATAATGTAAAAAATAAGGTGGCTTTTATTTGTGTGATTGTTTGAAATATGGGTGCTTCCTACTAAGGTGGGGGAAGGGAAACATATTGATGCAAAAAAACTGCACCGGAATCATTTTTTTTCCAAGATATAATATCACACAATTAGTTATTCTACTTCTCCAATTTTCAAACAAAATTCTGGAAATAAGAATATCATTCTTTCAGAGTCCATTTTTCCCTAAATGTTGACTTTCCATTAAAATGTTACTAAACATATAGCATTAAAACGAGAGTACAAAGGCAAACACTGAAGAAAAGTATGGAGAGATATTAGACTAGAAATGCTTAAAGACATTCACTGAGAAATGACCACAGGCATTCACAGAGCATTTTACGTCTCAGAAGATGCCCAATTTGGCAACTGATAAAGGCTTAAGAGGAAAATCCCAATAAAAATTGAGACTACAAGCTCCATGAGGCAAAGAAACCTGCCTCTCTTCATCACCGTATTGCCAATGCTTATCATGTAGAGCAAAGACTTTAGATAGCAAAATCTGGATCCAGATGGGGTGCTTTCTACACACTATTACTCTTCATTTTCTCAAGTATTCCAGTGAACTAAGGAGAAATGACACCTGTAGCAAGTAAACAGGTTTCTTTCTGGACTTAAAGTAATTTATTGTAACAGACCCTGTGTATCTAAAGTAGCATTATATGTTGTTATTGTTGTTGTTTTTAAATCAGCTCCCAAAACTTCCTCAGAGTTTTTGTGATGATAGCTTTATTAAACATTTCAATAAGCACACCAGCACCGTATGAATTGCGATGTACACAAAGCATCATTGTTGGCCTAGCCCACCTCTTCAAACTCTATGTCTGTTTTAACTATAGGCAATGAAAGAAATTTCAGAAACTAGGTTCCCTGTATTCTTGTTGTGTTTTAAATTTAATATGAATAACTGACATTATTCATTCATTTCTTTATCAAACATGTATTAAGTGTCTACTCTTACCAGTTACTCTACTAGACACCAGAAATACCATGGTGGGGGAAACAAACACAGCATTTTCTCTCATGGATCTTATACTCTAGTATGAAAAACAGGTAAAATATGCAACAAAATTAACAAAATAAAGAAAATTGTAAGAAGTATTAGAGGAAAAATATGGGATTAAAATAAGAATAACAGAAGTAGCAGGAGAGGCGAGGGGGAGGATCTGATTTAGTCAATAAAGTTTTCCCAAAGAGGTGACATTTAAGCTAAAATTTGAAAAATGATGCAGCACATAGATTGAAAAGAGATTGAGAAGATGATCCTCTAAAGCTGGAAGGGGATTGTCATGTTAAGGAATTGAAACAAGACTGGGATGGCCAAGACCTAATAAAGAGGCCATAATACAGAGTAAGGTTTTCCCTCAGAGCATTGAGAAGCCATTGAAGGGTGTTAAAGAGGGTGTAAAGACCCGAGTACCCCAGCAAGACTAATTATCTCTCTGTATGAGGACACAGAATGAGCTAATATATGCAAAAATACCCTGAAAGATACAAAATGGTGTGCAAACATAAGGTACTAAGACCATGGCTTATTGCCTTTGTATTCCCAATGGCTAACACAATATCTGGTGTGCAGCAGGCTAGTTATAGATGATATATTTTTCTTAGTTTCTTAAACTAAATTAAATAAAAACTGCTAACTTAAATTTGATTTGCTCTGAAATTTTCCATAATACACTTGAAATAAAGGTTTCACCAACCTTTATTGTTTGAACCTGTTTGTGCTAAAGTGAAACTCAATTTTAATGGCTGTCTTCCAAAGATCACTCCTTACTGAACTCTCATAAACTCACAACCACTTAGGTCCTTAAACATCCTAGCTGGAAGCTCTGTTTTCCCTATCCTCATCATGACCATGGAGATCTACAGTTCCCACTATAACATGACAAAGTGCATTAACTGTCTGCACCAAGGGGCTCCATTTGTTGTGTTGGCAGTTTTTGTTCTTCCTTTCACCTCCCTAATGAGGCCCAGTCCCACTCACTGATGTCCTATAGCAGTCAGACAAACCACCGTCTCAAGTTCTGCCAGGAATCAAAAATAACATTAATAGCATTCTATATTGTCTATCTATATTTAATGATAATGGATAATATCTGTGATGACATTTTTTCAAAATTTGTTTCTGCATTTCCCCTTCATTTGGAAAAATGCCTTCCTGAGTATCTGTCTACCTAGCTCGTTTTGAGAATGTAAATGCTCATTCACCCTGTGACTCCTATATTATAACCTGTCTAAAGAAGTGCTTTAAAAGATCCTGATTTTACCACCTGGAAGGAGAGTAGGCCTCATAATTGTTCAGGAGAGTTATCTATACAACGCCCACTAGGAGCCCATGTAGCTAACACGATTCTGCACACGGGCTCACAGATATCCTAGCACTTCCTCAAGGGAACAGGATTCTTTTCCCGGGACACAGGACATTTCAGAAAAAGGATAAATGGAGATACCTTCTCCTGCAATACTCATGAGTCTGCATAATTTATACCTTCTAGGACCCTTCTGTCACAGCAAATCACCCATGAGCCAAAAGTCATCAATTGCATGGAGAGCTGTGCTATCAGTGATTCAGAGCAGTTTTCCTGTTTCTTCTGAGGACCAGAAAGGACTCAGTTAAAGCACAAAGAATTTAGAATGGATTTGGATAAGAATACAGAGTGTCAAAGTGGTAAGAAAGTAAAATTTCCCAGTGGTAGCATAAAGCAGGGGTCCTCCCCCAACCTTTTTTTTAAATTAAAGGATGAGGCAGTTTAAGGTGGTGGAATAGGAAAATCCTGAACTCACCTTTTCCCATGGACACAACAAATTTATAGCTACATGTAGAACAATTACCTATGAAAAGAATCTGAGAATTAGCTAAACAGCTACTCCACAACAAATACAGGCCAGATCAAGATGGTAGGACAGTCAGAGGGGATCTTGCCAAAAGCTCACTCCCAGCACAGTGACCCACCATCCTCACAAATATGGAACTCCACCCTGAGGAGTGAGGGTTTTTATGCTATCAGGCACCCCAAAACTTGGGACCTGTATCAGAGAGATGAGCTTCCAAAATGTTTGGCTTTGAAAACCAATGGGGCTTACATCCAGGAGAACCATAGGGCTATAGAGAATGGAGATTATGCTCTTGAAGGGCTCCTGTGAAAACCCAATAGCCCCAGGACCCAGTGCAAAAGCAGCAGCTGGAAAAAAGCCGAGACCGTATGTGAAGGAGTTTCATTTGCTAATCTTAAAGCATCTGCCACAGGGGCAAAAGCCTGTTGAGACTCCCTATGGAGATGGAGGTGCTAGCAGGAACCATTTTCACATTTTCTCTCTACTTTGCTAGTGCTGGCACTGGTGGGAACAATTTTTGCACCCTTGTTCTAACCTGCTAGCACTCCCCAATGTGCTGCTGCCATGCCCCACCCCCACCAATGCAATGGCATTGTGCTGCTGCCTTGCCCCCCACCCAGGACCTTCTAAGCCAGCATACACACACAGACTACACAGGAGACATGCACCTTGAACACTGGCCTTTGCTGGCCAGGAGGGATTGAATTTCTGAGACCCATGGGTCTAAAACAAATCTAAGTAACAGTTCAAGAGACAACCGAGAACTAGGGAAGGTTAAGCAATAAGGTTCATCTCACTACACAGGGCCATCCCTTCAAGACTAGGAAAGATAGCTATTCACCTAACACATAGAAACAAACACATAGTTAAGCAAAATGAGGAAACAGAGAAATATGTTCCAAATGAAAGAACAAGATAAAGCTCCAGAAAAAGGCTTCAATAAAATGGTGATAAGTGATTTATCTGATAAAGAGTTCAAAGTAATAATGGTCATAAAGATGCTCACTGAACTTGGAAGAAAAAGGGATGAACACAGAGAGAACTTAAGAAGAGACAAAATATAAGAAAGTATCAAAAAGAATTTACAGAGCTGAAGAAAATAATAACTGAAAAGCAAAATATGGTAGAGGGGTTTAATAGAAGACTAGATGAAAGAGAAGAAAGAATCAGTGATCTGGAAGACAGGGCAGTAGAACTCACCCAAACAGAGCAGCAAAGAGAAAAAAAAAAAAGAATTTTAAAAAAATGAAGATAGATTAAAGGACCTATGGGACAATATCAAGTAGAATACCATTCACATTATAGGGTACCAGAAGGAGAAGAAAGAGAGAAAGGGGTATAAAATTTATTTGAAGAAATAATGGTTAAAAATTTCCCTAACCCAGGGAACGAAATAGATATGCAGATCCAGGTATCCCAGAGAGTTCCAAACAGATGAACTCAAAAAACTCACACCAAGACACATTATAATTAAAATGTCAAAAATTAAAGAGAGAATCTTAAAAGCAACAAGAGAAAAACAACTTGTCACATACAAGGGAACCCCCATAAGACTATCGGCAGATTTCTGAGCAGAAATTTTGTAGGTCAGAAGAATGTGGCATAATATAGTCAAAGCGCTTAAAGAAAAAAACTTCCAACTAAGAATACTGTGCCCAGCAAGGTCATCATTCAGAATTGATTTTCCAGACAAACAAACGCTAAAGGCGTTTGTCTCTACTAAACCAGCCCAATAAGAAAAATTTAAATGGACTGCTTTAAGTTGAAAAGAAAGGGCACTAATTTGTAATAAAACATACAAAAGTAAAAATCTCACTAGTAAAGGTAAACATGTAGTAAAGGAAGTAAATTACTCACTTATACAACTAGTATGAAGGTTAAAAGACAAAAGCAGTAAATACAACTATTAACTACAATAATTAGTTAAAGGATACACAAAATGAGAAGATGTAAAATGTAACATCAAAAACATAAAATGTGGGTGGTGGGAGTAAAAATACAGATTTAAAGTGTGTTTATTTTTTAAATACAGATTTAAAATGTGTTTAAACTTAACTTGTTATCAGCTTAAAATAGACCATTACATGTAAGCCTCATGGTAACCACAAAACAAAAACCTATAATACATACACAAAAGATAATGAGACAGGAATCTAAACATAACACTACAGAAAATCAACAAACCACAAGGGAAGAAAACAAGAGAAGAAAGGAACAGAGGAGCTACAAAATAGCCAGAAAACAACAAAATGGCAGTAAGTGCATATCTATCAATAATTACTTTAAATGTAAATGGACTAAATTCTCTAATCAAAAGACATAATGTAGCTCAGTGGATTAAAAAAAAACAAAACATCTATATGTTGCCTATAACAGACTCACCTCTGATGTAAGGACACACAGAGACTGAAAGTAAAGGGATAGGAAAAGATGTTTCAAGCAAATGGAAAAAAAAAAAAAAAAGAATAACTGGTGTAACAGTACTTAATATCAGACAAAACAGACTTTAAAACAAAAAATTTATAATAAGAGACAAAGATGGGCATTACATGATAAAGGGGTCAACCCAACAAGAGGATATAGCAAATGTGAATATCTATGTACCCAACATAGGAGTACCTATATATATAAAGCAAATGTTAATATACCTAAAGAGAGAGATCAACAGTAATAATAGTAGGGGACTTTTATACCCTACTTAAATCAATTGATAGATCATCCAGACAGAAAATAAAGAAACATCAGCTTTAAATGACACATTAGACTAGATGGACTTAATAGATATATACAGAACACTCTATCCAAAAACAGCAAAATACACATTCTTCTCAAGTACATGGGGAACATTCTCCAGGACAGATCATAGACTAAACCACAAAACAAGTATCAATAAACTTAAGAAGACTGAAATCATATCAAGCATCCTTTTCTGACCAAAATGGTATGAAACTAGAAATCAATTACAACATGAAAACTGAAAAATCACAAACATGTGGAGATTAAACAACAAAATCTTATACAACCAACGGGTCAATAAACAAATCAAGAATAAATTTAAAAAATAGCTTGAGACAAATGAAAATGGAAACACAATGGTCCAAAATGATTGGGATGCAGCAAAAGCAGTTCTAAGAGGAACATTTATAATGACACAGGCCTACCTCAAGAAACAAGAAAAATCTCAAATAAACAATCTAAGTTTACACTCAAAAGAACTAGAAAAAGAATAACAAAGCCAAAAGTTAGTAGAAGGATGGAAATAATAAAGATTAGAGGTGAAATAAATGACTAGAGACAAAAACAAAAACATATTAAAGCTCAATGAAACTAAGAGCTGGTTCTTTGAAAAGATAAGCAAAACTGACAAAACTTTAGCTAGACTCATTAAGGAAAAAAATAAAGCATTCAAAAATAAAATCATGATTTTATGATTTTATGAAAGGATATGAAAGGAGAGAAATTATAACTAATACCAAAGAAATACAAAGGAACATAAGAGACCACACCAACAAATTGGACAACTAGAAGAACTGGATAAATTCCTCAAAACATACAATCTTCCAAGACTGAATCAGGAAGAAACAGAAAATCTGAATAGACTGATTACTAGTAAGGAGACTGAATAAGTAATCCAAAAAACCCAACAAACAAAAGTCCAGGACCAGATGACTTCACTGGTGAATTCTACCAAACATTCAAAGAAGAGTTAATACCTATCCTTCTCAAACTCTTCCAAAAAAACTGAAGAGGAGGGGATGCTCCCAAACTCAAGGAGAGCATACCTTGATACCAAAACCCAGACAAGGACACTGCAAAAAAAGAAAATTACAGGCCAATATCCCCGATGAACCTACATGAAAAAATCCTCAATAAAATATTAGCAAACTAAATTCAACAATGCATTAAGGGGATCATACACCATGATCAAGTGGGATTTAACTCCAGGAAGCAAGGATGGTTCAACATCTGCAAATCAATCAACATGTTACAACACATTAAAGGATAAAAATCATACAATCTTCTCAATAGATGCATAGGAAGCATTTGACAAAATTCAACATCTATTTATGATAAAAATTCTTTTTTTAATTTAAATTCAATTAGCCAACACATAGTACATCATTAGTTTCAGATGTATGATAAAAATTCTTAACAAAGTGGGTATAAATGAACCATACCTCAACATAATACAGGCCACATATGACCAGCCGAAAGCAAATATCATACTCAACAACAAAAAGCTGAAAGCTTTTCCTCTAAGATCATGAATAAGATAAAAATACCCACTCTTGCCATTATAGTATTAGAAGTCCTAGGGAGAAAAATTAAGCAGGAAAAGAAATAAAAGGCATCCAAATTGGTAAGTAAGAAGTAAAACTATCATATTTGCAGATGGAATGATTTTACATACAGAAAACCCTAAAGACCCCACCAAAAAAACTGTTAGAACTAATAACCAAATTCAGTAAAGTTGCAGGGCACAAAATCAATATACAAAAAAAAGTCTATTGTTTTTTTTATAAATTAACAGTTATCAGAAACAGAATATAAGAAAACAATTCCATTTACAATTGCATCAAAAAGAATAAAATACCTAGGAATAAATTTAACCATGGAGATGAAAGACCTATACACTGAAAACTATAAGACACTGATGAAAAAACTGGAAGACAATAAAAATAAATGGAAAGATGTCCAATGCTCATGGATGAGAAAAATTAATATTATAAAAATGTCCATATTATCCAAAGCACTAAATATTCAGTGCAGTCCCTATTAAAATTCCAGTGGCATTTTTTCAGAGAAATAGAACAAACAGTCCTAAAACAAAACAAAACAAAACTCACAGGTATAGAAACTAGATTGGTGTTTACCAGAGGGAGGTGGGTGAGGGGGTTGGGTGAAATGGCTGAGTACAAACTTCTAGTTACAAAATAACTAAGTCATGGGGACAATGCATGGCATGGTGGCAAGCTTTGGTCAATAACATTGTACTGTAAATAGGAAAGTTGCTAAGAAAGTAAATCTTAAAAGTTTACAAGAAAAATATTTTTCTTTGTAACTTTGTATGATGAGAAACAGTAACTAGAGTTTTTATAATGTATACAAATGTCAAATCATTATGTTGTACACCTAAAACTGATATAATGTTGTCTGTCACTCATACTTTCATTTTTTTAAAAAGAAAAAGAAAAGGAAAGGAAAACTACTCATTTCCCTAAACTTTTATCAGGTAGAGCTGGGGAAGTTACTGCCAAAAAAACCAATAGGCTGAAAGCAAGATAAAGATCACTCCTCCCAAACACAGCTCCAGAGCCCCCCCAAACCTCTACCTACAATTTAAGGAATTATAATGGCAACAATCCATTACATGTGTGAAACCTACTAGTACAGTTTGATGTGTTAGTTGGAAACTACTGAAACAAAAACTATTTTGCAAGAGAATTTTTTTTAAGTACACAGTTTCCCCAAATGATTGAAATGCTATTTTACTTAAAAGCAGAGAGAGAACCGTAAGATACCTAGGAATAAACATAACCAAGGAGGTAAAGGATCTGTACTCTGAAAACTATAGAACACTTATAAAGAAATCGAGGAAGGCACAAAGAAATGGAAAAATATCCCATGCTCATGGATTGGCAGAACAAATATTGTTAAAATGTCTATACTACCCAAAGCAATCTAAACATTCAATGTAATCCCTATCAAAATGCCATCAATATTTTTCACAAAGCTGGAACAATCTTAAAATTTGTATGGAACCAGAAAAGACCCCAAAGAGCCAGAGGAATGGTGAAAAAGAAAACCAAAGCTGGTGGCATTATGATGCTGGACTTCAAGCTGCATTACAAAGCTGTAACCATCAAGACAGTACGGTATTGGCACAAAAACAGACACAGAGATCACCAGAAATGGATCCTCAACTCTATGGTCAACTCAATCAATCATCGACAAAGCAGGAAAGAATATCCAATGGAAAAAAGACAGTCTCTTCAACAAATGGTGTTAGGAAAACCGTAGAGCCACATGCAGCCACAAGAATGAAACTGGACCACTTTCTCACACCATACACAAAAATAAACTCAAAATGGATGGAAGACCTAAATGTGAGACAGGAATCTATGTGAGACAGAAATCCATCAAAATCCTAGAGGAGAACACAGGCAGCAACCTCTTTGACCCCAGCCACAGCAACTTCTTGCTACACATGTCTTTAAAGGCAAGGGAAGGGGCGCCTGGGTGGCTCAGTTGGTAAGCGACTGCCTTCGGCTCAGGTCATGATCTCAGGGTCCTGGGATCGAGCCCCACATCAGGCTCCCTGCTCCGCGGGAAGCCTGTTTCTCCCTCTCCCCCTTCCCCTACTTCTGTTCCCTCTCTCGCTGTGTTTCTCTCTGTCAAATAAATAAATAAAATCTTTAAAAAAAAATAAAATAAAGGCAAGGGAAACAAAAGCAAAAATGAACTATTGGGACTTCATCAAGATGAAAGGCTTTTGCACAGCAAAGGAAAGAGTCAACAAAACTAAAAGACAACCTACAGAATGGGAGAAGATATTTGCAAATAACTTATCAGATAAAGAACTTATCAAACTCAACACCCAAAGAACAAATAATCCAGTTAAAAACTGGGCAGAAGACATGAACAGACATTTCTCCAAAGAGGACATAAAATGGCCACAGACACATGAAAAAATGCTCAATATTACTCAGCATCAGGGAAATATAAATAAAAACCACAATGAGATACCACCTCACACTGGTCAGAATGGCTAAATTTAACAACTCAGGAAGCAAGAGATGTTGGCAAGGATGAGGAGAAAGGGGGACCCTCTTACACTGTTGGTGGGAATGCAAACTGGTGCAGCCACTCTGGAACACAGTATGGAGGTTCCTCAAAAAGTTAAAAATAGAACTACCCTATGATCCAGCAATCACACTACTAGGTATTTACCCAAAGGATACAAAAATACTGATTCAAAGGGGCACATGCACCCCAATGATTATAGCAGCAATGTCCACAATAGTCAAACTATGGAAATAGCCCAGATTTTCATCAAAAGATGAATGGGTAAAGAAGATGTGGTACATATATACAATGGAATATCACTCAGCCATCAAAAATAATGAAATCATGCCATTTGCAACGATGCAGATGGAACTAGAGGGTATTATGTTAAGTGAAATAAGTCAGTCAGAAAAAGACAAATATCCTATGATTTCATTCATATGTGGAATTTAAGAAACAAAACAGATGAACATAGGGGAAGGGAAGGAAAAATAAAATAAGACGAAATCAGAGAGGGAGACAAACAAACCATAAGAGGATAAGAGACTCTTAACTATAGGAAACAAACTGAGGGCTGCTGGAGGGGAGGTGGGTGGGGGAATGGGGTAACTGGGTGATGAGCATTAAGGAGAGCACTTGATGTAATAAGCACTGGATGTTATATGCAACTGATGAATCACTAAATTCTACCTCGGGGACTAATAATACACTATGTGTTAACTAAATTGATTTTAAATTTAAAAAAAAAAGCAGAGAGAACTTCAATAGGTAAATTTTTAAATTCTTTGAAAATCTATAGCTCTGTAATTCTGACATGTTTATTAAAAATAAATACATAATACAAATCTTTTATATAAGTCATCAGCTCTGAATATTTCTATTATTAATAATTATATTCTGTGAAGCTAAAACAAAATAAATGCTACAATAGAAGGGATGTCTTGACATCTTGAGTTCTCCAGCCAGCTATCTGAATTGGACATATAGGCTAATAATTTCAAGCCAAAGGTATTTTATAGAGGTAAATGAACATTGCTGTGTGTTTGCCTTCCTATATCTTGTTTGTTGTTTAGATATTTATGAAACTGAAATTAATTTCAAATTAACCTAGCATTTTAAATGTTAGCTACACCTGAATTTTTTTTTTTAAGGTCTTCTATTTTTAGTACAGCATAACTTTTAGTAGCTGGTATTAGGTTCTCAAAATGCTCTGCAGTGGGGGAGGGGTGACCAACCAATCTCTTAAAGAGAGTAATACAATGAACATACATTTTTTATGGCACTTGTTTATCTATCCTCTCTGGAAGACAGGAATGCAAAGAGATTTTATTTCCTACTCTCATCCAGGGCTAGAATTTTATCAGGTCCCTGCCAGAGCTGAGTTCTGCTAGTTCTAGAAGGAAATCTTATAAGTAGTAAATACTAAATGGAAACCCTGGGAAATCTGACTACACAAAATTCAAAAGTAATAGCTTCATAATTCAAAACAGAATTTCTGTGTCTCTCGTAACAGTATGTTAAGCTAAGTAGAAAGATCTCTAGAGTTTTAGCAACTCTAATCGTGCCATATTTGCCCTTATTGCCTATAGGCCATGTTTTCTCAAGGACATTAACAAAGCAAAGTGTGACCTATTTGCATATTTGATCATAGAAGGGCCCAAATCTTACTTACAAGTGTTTGTTTCTTGGAGCCCTGATCAAAACAGTTTCAATAACTGTCCAGTCATAATATTACACATGAAAATAGTTTTGATTTTTGTAGTCATAGAATAGCTCCCAAAGAGTTTCCTTGAAGTCTTGTTAAACAAATATTTAGAGAAAATTTTATTAAGCAAAGACTCTCAGCCTCAGGTCATACAGAATATACAAATTATGGCAGAGAAGAGAGACTATCAATAGAAGGGCTGTTTGAAACGTAGGCTCATAGACAGCAATAAAGATTGAAAGCTTGATTGAAACAGACTAAAGTATAAGAGTAGACATACCAGAGCCCTGTGAATTCCTCACGGAGGAGGCAAAACATTTGTGGGGCTCTCTTCAGTGTATTAGGACCCAAAGCATTTTCTAATTCTGAATTTGTGGGAAATAATTATGGCCTAGGCGTTGTTTTAGGAAGCTCCAGAAACATTTGTTACTTTAAAGACATTTTTTCTTCAAATTGTTGATTTTTTTAAGTGTAATTCTCACAGAGTTATGCTTCAGTTATATGGATAAGTCATGTATGAATTTGCATGAAATGCTGTATGTCCTGACAATATCAATTAATCTGTATTTGTATACATTGAAAGTTTCTGTGGTAGATATACAGATAGAGGATAGATGATGGACATTTCAAGATTTATTCAGTCATTCTCAGGAACTGGAACAAACTAAAGAGAAGAATTCAAGGGTTAAATCCTTCAGGTTATTATCTTACATCTGCCTTCATTTTCCATATTCCCCATACACAAGTGTTTCTGGAAGACAAAGTGTTTCTTCTCTTATAATCTGAGTCCTGGGACTCTGGTAGCATGGCTGCCTAACAAAATTCTTTCTACATGTTGTATCTCAAATTCACAGAAGAAACCACTTTGGATTTCCCATGTTCAGAATAATTTATCTTGTGGCTTATACAAGGCCAAATTTTAATTTTGGCCTGTTATTGCTTTTTATCTGGTAATCATATAAAAAGGAAATCTTCTAAATAGATAACAATCAACAACAAAAATCCATGTAATACTTCCTAAAGCACATAACTGTAATTTGTATATATGTATTCTACAATATCTATCTTATTTGTTACGGACAAGATGGATAATAGAGGGCGCCTGGGTGGCTCAGTCGGTTAAGCGTCTACCTCAGCTCAGGTCATGATCCCAGGGTCCTGGGATCGAGTCCCCCATCGGTCTCCCTCCTCAGTGGGAATCTGCTTCTCACTCTGCCCCTCCCCCCTGCTTGTGCTTGCTCTCTCTCTCTCTCTCAAATAAATAAAATCTTTTTAAAAAGATGAATAATAGAGATTTAATTTAACTTTTAAAAAAACAGTTGACACAAAAACAGCCATCAAAATTATGAAATTCTGAAATAATTCTAACTCAGCTTTCTTAGACTTTTTAATTATTAAACAATGCTTATCAGTGATAAAATACCCAAAACTTATCTACATTAACTTGAATTAGTGGGTAATAGCATAGATTTTAGAGACAAAAGTTGAGTATACCACATGCTGCCCTATTTTGATTCAAGTGTTTTAGAATCTATGGTTTGAACTTCTACTTAAAAGATGATACCTGTGGGAGAGTAAATAAAAATGGTTTTCATTTGTTCTTAATTGTCTACAGTTGAAGTGGCAAAAATTTATAAGTTGTTAAAGGGAAAGACATACTTTTCAAACCCAAATCAGCTAAATATTAATGGGCTGAAGCTAGACTACCAATAATCAAAAAGGCGTCACCTTAAAGATACTTGTTCCTATAACCAATTGTTATTTGTTGAGTTTACTTGTTATTTTTGTCTTTAGAGAGGAAATTAGTGTAGTACTTTAAAAATCACCATAAAGAATTTAGATGATTGATTTAGTTCTCTTACTTTTCCTCTTTTATAACATAATTTCTGAGGTTTTATCTTGATACTTACCTTTTAAAACTCACAATCTTGGCACCAAAGTTGGCCAGCAATGTAGCTTTATTTTCTTATGGGTCTGTTTAGTTCTAGACACATGCAGCTTTCTCAGCCCTGTTAGGCTCATATTATTTTAAAACACACCTGTTCTTTGTAGAAATTCTGGAATATCTTACTGCTCTTGAATCACCCCATATATGCTAATTCAGTTTCTCTAAATATGGAATTTAGACAGTAAGGCAGTCAATTGAAATAAGATTGATAAATCAAATCTGAGGAATTAAATATAACTATTTCCAAAGAGCATTTGGAAAGGGTCCTCATTTACCCTGTCTGGACAGAACTGGTCAATAATTGGAAAGAGTTTCTCAACCCTAATATTAGTATCCCCAGAGAAGTGGGCAATCTTAACCCAAAAAGGAATATAATAAAAATCAGGAAATTGAGGTTTGGAAAATGGACAGGTTAAAAGTATCAAAGGCAAGATTTGTAGCTGGCCAAGTATTGAAAGTTGAATGAATCTCAGGCATTGTTGCAACAGTGTTTATAGAACAATCACACACTTGGAGAAAAGTTATAATTGAAATCTACTAGGCCACTGTGTCCCAACTTTCTTTTTTTCCCATTGTATTCCACATGTCAGATAATGCTTACAAGAGCCATAAAATTCAGTGGCAAAACGAGATTTGTTTAAACAACAACAACAACAAAAAAAAAAAAAGTGAAAAAAATCTGAAAAATAAACCAAATAGTACTAATGTCTTATTTTCATTAGCATAGCATTCAAAAAAGTATTTATAAAACATGAAAATTAAATATTTTTAAAGATGTCAAAATGGTTTTTATAGGGAAAAATAAATGACTAATATTTTCTTTAATATTAAACCACATTTCTTAAATATGAATTTTGAACTTTCTAGAATTTTATGTAACAAATAGTATTAATAAGTTGAGCAACTATGTAACACTAAAGGATATTCATAAATAAATATAATTCATTTTTTATTACTACATATAATGTACAGGCTATAACATATTTTTATATAAAGAACATCATTCTCAATAAGACAATTAATTGTATAAAACTCTAAGCACCGTTGTTATATCTGGTCTCACCTTTTCACTAAAAATGTATTCATGGGTAAAATTATAAAGACAATGAAAGCAACTGTAATGTCATACTTCACAGATTCTACAAAACACTCCAAGCACACAAGTGTTAGTCATAGAGCACGAGTGGCTGGTCGCTAGCAGTTGCTGTGTAGTTCTGGCTCTACTCGTGATTTCTCTCACCCTTCTCAAAATCATATCTCAATACATATGAGTGTATGAGTGCAAGGGATAGCATTAGAAGAATAACCTTGACTCCTTTTAGACAGATGAAAAACTCACGTCATTCACAAACTTTAGATCTTTGACTATTATTAGCAACAGAGTACTTGCTACACACCCCAAAATAATACAAATGTTCTAGTATCTGCCCTCAATTTGAAACATCTTGATAGGACGGTTAGCTCTTTGAGTTTCCAGCATTAGTTCCTATTTAAGTTCCCAGCATAGGCACAAAGAGGGCACACCATCAGCATTCAATAATTGTGGGTGGAATTCAACTTGGCATCCGTTAGGTGACCCTACCACTGAGGAATGGTCTCCCTTCGCTAATTGCAAATGAGAACTGCCAAACACAATTTGGTCCTCCAGACTGGCTGTCAGCACTTTTAATCCATATTAAAGTAAGCTTGCTTACAAAGGAAAAAAATAGCTTACTTTTATAAAGTTTTAGAATGATTGATAAATTTTTTATACATATATGATATTTTAGTCTTCTTATTTTGTCTCTTCATTGAGATTTCATCAGTGCAGAGGAAGTGGAGGTGGCTACCTACATTTGAAAGTTTTGTGTTTATAAATGTGTATTGTGTATATGTGTGTTAGAAAAAAGTGATATTGTTTAAAAAGATCTCTGGAAGAAAACCAGGAGAAGATGTTGATTCTATACAACAGATGACACGATAGATAAATCTTAAAATCTGGGATTTACAATTTAAATTCTGATTCTTGGAGAAGACACTGTGTCCAACTAGGCTGTCTCAATCTCTCACAATTCAGATTCCTAAATAAGTTTTTAAAGCTAGGTTAAATTAATAGATGGGCTCTCATTCTCCAATCCTTTCTCCCATTCAAGAAACAAAATTTTCAATTTCAATCTCTTTCTCAGTTGAATGCTTAAAATAATCAATACAAAACATAACACATACTATCAAACTTTTACAAAAACTTCAAAATGTTTACAAAACTTTGCAAAGAACAAAGCTATATTTATTTTTCTTTTAAAACATATTTTACCTCAACAAAGCCATGTAAAACCACCCCAGTCGAAGAAGTAGCTACCAGATCATATTGAACAGGTCTCTTTTGTTATCTATGGATAATTATGTCCAAGATTAGTATGAAAATGTTTTTTCTCCTTTTTGCCACAACTGATCTGGAATGCCTATTTAAATTAGGATAAAATGCATTAGCATTTCATAAAACTCCCGATTTTTTACAATGCAGCAATTTCCTAAACTTCCACAATCTCAACTGCAAATTAAATTTCTATGTCAGTGCCAGGTTAATTTTCCAAAAACACTTTTTGAAAAAAGGTTTACTGAATGTTTCTCATGTGCTCAGCACTATGCTAAGCAATTTTCAGGCATTATCTCATTAATTCTCATACCTATGAGGTACATACTATTAAAATCCTCATTTTACAGATGAGAAAAAGAAGCTTGGGGAGATTTCACCATTTCCTCAAAGTTGCAACAGCTATTACATGGTAGAACTATATTTTAGACACAGGTCATTTTAACTTCAAAACCCAAGCTACTTACCATTGTGCACTCTTCTGTGTGAAAAATCTTCAATTTGGGCTCCTTCTTGCATACTAGAGAAGAAAGAGCTTGTAGAATCTCACCTTTAGAAACAACTTTGGTGATCCTCTAGTCTCCTAGGTCTTACTGCTCTATTCTCTGATGACTCTAAGGCTAGTGTAGACATTGACTGTCATGAGGTGAGGATATTTGAATATTAGTCAGTGCACAGGACCTTGCCTTTAACACAATAAAAGGGCAATTGGTCTTTGATGCAGACACATTTTTCTCCCTTTCAAAGCAAGGCTTTTCACAGGATGGGCCCAATCTGGGCTTATTTAGTCATTCAAGAAATACATTTTTTATTGATCATCTATTATATGCTTTCCCATTTTCTTTCCCATTTTCTAATTCTAGAAATTGTTGAATGAATGAAATAGGCACATAATATATTCCCTACACAGTAAATAGAAGTTACCCAAAAATCAAGAGCATTCTAGAGGTATAGGGAGTTCATTTACAACCCATATCGTTCAATAATTTAAATATTCTGTTTGTTTGTTTGGTTGGTTTTTTTTTTTAAGATTTTATTAATTTATTTGACAGAGAGAGAGAGCACAAGCAGAGGGAGTGGCAGGCAGAGGGAGAGGGAGAAGCAGGCCTCCCGCAGAGCAGGGAGCCCGATGCGGGGCTAGATCCCAGGACCCTGGGATCATGACCTGAGCAGAAGGCAGACGCTTAACGACTGAGCCACCCAGGTGCCCTCAATAATTTAAATGTTAAATGTTAAAAGAAAGCTATACACATTTAAAAGTTCCTTAGTTTTAAAGGCATCCAGGTTTTTTTTCAGGCCATTTAGAGTAGAAATAAAACCATCAACTTATTTTTACCACTCTAATGGAATATTTACTTCAAAACACTCCTAGAAAAGGCTAACTCTAATCTAAAATATAAAATTAAGGGGGTGCCTGGGTGGCTCAGTCGTTAAGTGTCTGCCTTCGGCTCAGGTCATGATCCCAGGGTCCTGGGATCGAGCCACACGGGCTCCCTGCTCAGCGGGGAGCCTGCTTCTCCCTCTCCTGCTCCCCCTGCTTGTGCTCTCTCTCTGTGTCAAATAAATAAATAAAATCTTTAAAAAAATTATAAAATTAAGAAAAGCATTTATTACTACTTTAAGTAATATAATATCCAATGTTTTCTTTCATTTTATATCCTGAAAATATATTTCCTTAGAATCAGTCACTCTTTAAAAAAAGTTTCTCATATAAGTGTGTGTGTGCCTGTGTGTGTACGTTTCTCACTATTAACCATTACAGACCTGATTACATTGTTATGTCACCCTTTGGCAAGGTTTACAAAAAGTGAAGCCTCATAACCTCTTGACAAATTTTCCTCTCTCTTCTTAACTGGTAACGAAAGAGTGAAAATTTGTGGTGAATGAGATCCAACCTGAGGATCTTTCTACAAAAGAGAAACAGACATTTCAAACCCTTCTTCCTCTCTTTTTCTCTGAAAATATAAAGAGGACAGTTCTCCATGGGGACTTTTCCTTTCAGAGGAACAATACTTGAAAGTTGAGAATTCATCCACCTTCACCACCTGTTTAAAATGCCCAAGGCTTCCTTGGCCTATTGCAGCAAGTGGTCTGTAAATTTGAACAAACTCAGATTTCTTACATTCCTCCCACCTGCCACATTTTCTTAACTGAAAGCAAAAAGTGTTGCAATTGTATGTATTCCCGTGAGCCTGCAGAGATTCACAGAGTTCTAACAGACATTGCTTTACGTTTTTAAAATAGGACAAAGCAGTCTGAAAATAGTGAGGTTTTGGGGTAGATCTGTTTTTAAAAAGACTTAAATATGGTAAAATCAATCTAAAAACTGTTCTAGGCAGCTGAGAGGCTGGGGATAACACGAGCAAAGGGAATAAAGAGAGCGCTGAAGAGCCAGTACCAGTTGCTAATACTTAATCTCTTTAAATAATGAATTAGCTTCTCATATCTAGTGTGGCTGCTAAGAGAAAGCACTTTCTTTGTGGAGTGAACTAAAGCTTGAATACCCATGAATTATTCAATATAAAGTGTGCCAGTTAAAATGCCTTGATATTGGAAGTCAAGTGTAAGATTATCTCTTGTCTGTCAAAAAGCATCTCTACCATGTTACTGAGCCCTAGAGGAGGGGCCCAAGGAGTGGGAAAAGAAAGAAGGAAAGCCATCCAGAAACAACATAATAAAGCACTAAGCATTGAAAATGAGCTGGTAGCAGCTTCCTCACTGTGGGGAAACCTTTATTGACATGCCCTCTTTAAACAGAATTTATTGCTTACTTCTTACAGTCACTACCTCCGTCTGTCCTACAGGATAAAACAAGGAAAAGTTGACTCACTCTTTTCCATTGGAGACAATACATACTAGTTCACCAACCACTGCTGGCTTAAAGAAATAGTTACCCTCGGGGCTCTTGGGTAGCTCAGTTGGTTAAGCTTCTGACTCTTGATTCCAGCTCAGGTCATGATCTCTGGGTCCTGGGATCGAGCCCTGCATCAAGCCCTGTGTCAATCCCCAGGTGGGGCTCTGTGGTAGGTGAGGAGCCTGCTTGAGATTCTCTCTCTCCCTCTCCCTCTACCACTCCCCCCACCCTGCATGTGTGCTCGCACTCTCTCTCTCTCTTAAAAAAAAAAAAAAGTTTCCCTCCTATTTTACCTTTTGATCAACTTAGAATTTTTAAAGCAAAAGTGATTAACCACAAAACATATTGGAATGTAGACCATGGCAAAATTTCAATGTACAGTATTGCATTATTACTCTAGGAAGTGATTTCATATTCAGCTGGATTTTTTTTCTTTCCTGGAAGTTCTTCAAGATTTGCCTTTTTTTAATAACTTGGAGAAATAATTTGGTACATAAAGAAATCAAAATCCTGAAGTCACTGTGCTCCTTTTAAAAATAAAGTACTTAGAAACTGCATATGCTGTACCTTCAAAACGCATTCATTAAGCACTAGTTATAGGAAGGCACTGTTCTAGGTCCTGGAAATAAAAAGATCAATAAAGGTAGTCCCTACCCTCAAGGTATTTGCAGTGTAGAAGAGGAAACAGATGCATGCACATTAAACCCATAAAATGTCATAGATGATATGACAGAACATCTCAAAGGATAGGGAGGAATCTATTTGAGTGGGGACAATCAGAGAAAGTTCATAGAAAATATAATGCTAGAGGTTAAACTTGAAAAAAAACATGAAGGATGTTCATTCAGGAAGACTGGGGCAGGGGCTTTTATTATAAGGGATGAGGATGAGTAAAACCAATGCTGTGAAAGCCACCTGGCCTGTTTTCAGAAGGACAGCCATCAGGGTGTGAGTGAAGCATCATTTAGAGGCTGGCAGGTAAAAAATAGGCTAGGCTATAGGCAGAAGGCTGACTGTGGATACCGGGCTAAGAAGTTGGAATGCTACTCTGTAAGCAATTAAAAAAAAAAAAACAATTCAAGGGGTTAAGCAGAAGATTTACACCTTAAGGTTCTTGTTGAGAAAGATCTCTCTGATGATGGAGAGCAGACTGAGAAAGTGCACACTGGAATGGGGGGACCAGCTATGTTCTGAGAACTAATACTGGTGCAATGAAGATGAAAAAAGAATAAAAAGGATTGGTGAGGAATGGTAGTAGCAGAGGGATCTACTTCGACTCCCAGGTATCAGATTCAGATGAATGAGTAGGTGATACTGTTTGCTAGAACAGAGTAGGTGGATAGTTAGGAGATAAAGACAATGAGCTCAGTTTTGGATGTGTTAAACAGAGATATCCAGTAGGGATTTCAACATTGTAATCTGGAGTTCAAAGTGGTCTTGGCTAAAGATGGAAATGTGAGAATCATCAATTTATACCCAGTGAGTGAAGACATAGGGATGAATGAATGAACCAAAAAAAGTGTGTACGACTCAAGGGAAACCAGTGAATAAAGGGCAGGCAGAGGAAGAATACAATACACAAAAAATGAAAAATTTAGAGAAGTACAAGAAAATTATGAATGTAGATTTGAAACTAAGGGATGAGGAAGTTCTAAGAAAAAAGAAGTGGCCAACAAATTCAAATGTCCCTTTAGAGGTCAAATATGATGGGGATTAAAAATTATCTGAAGCATTAGGCAATTAGGGGATCATTGGTGACTTTTTTCATGGCAGCTAGTTGGGAGTGATAGGAAAAGAAACCAAATTATCCAGGATTAAATAGGACCATAAGAAATTCAAATGGTGAATATAGACAATTCTTCAGAGAACAGGAACAATAGGTGGGACAATGGGTTAAACTGTTTCCCCTAAAAAGATATATTCAAGTCTCAGTTTCTGGTACCTATGAATATGACCCTTATTTGGAAACAGGGTCTTTGGAGAAGTAATTAGTTAAGTGGGCAATCCTTAGCACTCCTTGGCCTGTAGCTGCATCACTCCAATCTCTGCCTCTGTCTTTTCATGGTTGTCTTCCCTCTGTGTGCCTCCAAATCTCTCCCTCCATATAAGGACATCAATCACACTGGATTAAGGGCCCTATGACCTAAGCTTAACTGAACCGATTACATTTGCATGACCTTATTTCCAAATAAGGTCACATTCTGAGGTACTGGGGGTTATGACTTTCAACATATCTTTTTGGGGGACACAATCAACCTATGACAATATTGTAAAGACAAAGTAATCTAGCAAATAGTTATGGATAGGAATATTAAAAAGGATATAGATATCGGGGCACCTGGGTGGCTCAGTCGTTAAGCATCTTCCTTCGGCTCAGGTCATGATCCCAGGGTCCTGGGATCGAGCCCTGCATCAGGCTCCCTGCTCCGTGGGAAGCCTGCTTATCCCTCTCCCACTTTCCTTGCTTGTGTTCCTGCTCTTGCTATCTCTCTCTCTCTGACAAATAAATAAAATCTTTAAAATAAATAAATAAATAATAAAAAGGATATAGATATCAATATAGATATGGACACATGAAATAATTGAGGTCCAGAGGTTTTTTTCACTTTTTCAAGTCATACAGCAAGTTAGTACCACAGCCAGCACTAGAACCCAGGTCCACCGATTCCCAGTTAGCTGCTCTTTCTATAATGCCAGCACCCCTTACAATTCATCGAGTGGCTTCATCTGGCCCTGTGGATAGTGTCCAAACTCTTTAATATGGTCTAAGGATGTGCGTCATCTGGCCACAGCTCAACTCAAGCCACTTCTCCTACTCTCCATGCTCAAATCACACTGGCCTTTTCCTAATTTCATAAACTTGCTGGCCTCTTTCCCACTTCAGTCCCTCTGGCACAGGCTAATTCCTCTACCAAGAAAATGATACTCAATCATTGGTCCCGCTCACTTCTTTTCATTCTTCACATCTTACCAGAAAGTCATTTTCTTGAGAAAATCAATGCTGAGTGTGAGGTTAAGTTAAATCTCCTACTACATTCCTCTGTGGCATCCTGATACTTTGGAAAACTTCTCACAGGTATAATTAAGGTTTTTAGGTGTTTAATGTATATTTTTCCCATAAATTGTAAGCTCTAAGAAGTCAGGATACATGTTAATCTTCCCCAAAGCCCAGCAGGCATTTGCTATGTATTTACTGAATGAAGGAAAGAGTCTTGACTTCCCACCTTGTCAGATGACAAGGCATGCTGGACATAGTGAAACACTTGGGTCCCTGCTGTTCCTGCAATACACATTTCCACAGGGGAATTCTTTTTAGGACATTCGCTCATTCATTCATTCATTCATTCATTTATTATGGAGTCCCCACGCCCAATGTGAGGCTTGAACTCATGGCCCTGAGATCAAGAGTTGCAGGCTCTATCGACTGAGTCAGCCAGTTGCCCCATTCTTATCCAAATGATCTTCATGGCCATATTCCTTACCTTCTTCAAGTTGTTTTTTTTTTTTCCCAGTGTCATCTCAGTGAGGAGATGGGCTGAACTTAACATAATAACCCAATCCTCCTGACCCTGCTTTACTTTTTCTTTTATCCACAGCACTTACACTTTCTAACATACTATAATTTACTTACTTATTATTTGGCTATTATCTGCCTTCCCTGCTAAAAATGTAAATTCTAGGGCAGAGATCCTAGTCTTCTTTATTCAATAATGTATCCCAACCACTGTGTACCGGCATGCCTGACATGTGGTAGACCTTTCAAAAATAATTATTAAATAAATGTATTCCAGCAACATGAAGAGGCATTACTAAAACTATCTTCCATAAGAAATCAGTACAGACGTTCTGCTGCCTGCATCATAATGTAAAAGAAATAGAAACAGGTGTATGGCCTGAATTTCATTTGATGTAAACCTTTTTTTTAGAGAGAAAGAATATGGCTATATTTTGTATGCTTTGTGGTCCACATAAAAATGTCAATTGCAATCAAGAAGAGAAATATTAAAGTAAGAGTAATAGCTAACCTCTGTTTTCCAGTATTATTTGGCAAAAAAAAAAAAAGAAAAAGAAAAAACTAAGCATGAAATTCAGTAACTGAACTAATCTCTGATCCTTCCTGACAACTTAAATCACTTGACATATTGCAATATTTTCTGCAATTTTCAGTGATTTGCTTAAAGCCAACTTCTACCTACTACTCTGCACATAAAGTAAAGCCAGCTTAGATGTAAGCACTTTGTGGACATTTCATAAATCTAACAAAACCATAACAATGAGCACTGCCCCAGTGTTTACATTTAAATTTAAAGGTGTAGCACAAATTGTGGTAGAAAAAAGAATCCTGGAGCAATTAGGCCTAACATCCTAATTCATGTGGTAACCTCCTTTATGCTCTCATGGTCTCTTTTAATACTCGGCTGCCTGCAACTGCTTGGTAAGGACAACACCATAATGTACCAGCTGAAGGCATTCCAACTGCCTACCACACCCTTGTTGGCTCACCATTTCAGCTGCTGCTTCCAATACTGCCTTAATCTGTTGAGGCTGCTATAACAAAACACCATTGACTGGGTGGCTTGTAAATAACAGAAACTTACTCCTCACAATTCTGGAGGCTGGGAAGTCCAGGATCAAGATGGCAGCAGATTGACTGTCTCCTGAGAACCCATTTCCTGGCTCATTGACTGTCGTCTCCTCCCTCTATCCTCACATGGCAGAAGGAGCGAGAGAGCTCTCTGGGGTTTCTTTTATAAAGGCATTAATCCCATTCTTGAGGGCTCCTTCTCGTGACCTAATCACCCCCCAAAGCTGAATCTCTGGCTGTCATCACATCAGGGATTAGGTTTCACCATAATGATGTTTGAGGGGACACAAACATTCACTCTATAACAAACACCATAAATAAGCATTCTTGAACTCAGCCTCCTCCAAAGTTATTTTGCTGCTTCTGTCAATATTGCCTTCACTTTCTCCTTCACTGATTCTACTCCCTGACACCACCATGATCAACGCTCCACATTCAAAAACACCAACAATGCTACCATTGTTATGGTCCCCCAGAGCACAACGGTATTTGGACATGATTTGATGGTGCTCTAGAAAGTATTCAAAAGATTGTTGAAAGTTATTTTTAATGTATTTTACTTTCTATAGACATTATGCTTTTAATATGTTATTTTCCATTTATTAATAGAAAAAAGTTCTCAAATATTCGGGCAAGTTTTGAATTGCAGAACTCACAAATGTTGAAATAATAAAATGCAGATTTTACTACCTTTAATGGTGGGGGGGGATTCGAGATGGGAAGAAAAGAAAAATAAAGAAAGAAAAAGAGAAAAATAAGGGACAATGGGAGGGAGGGAGGGACGGAGGGAGAAAAAGAAAAATAAATAAATAAATATTTGCCAAAGGAACTATCCTGTTATAAAGCTGAGTACTTCACATAGCTTTAAAATTAGGCCACTGCTTGAGAATAACAAGCATAAGAAATCCTTATCTTTTAGGTTAGAAAACATCAAGGAAGAGAAAGAAATTGCCCAAAAAAAACAAGAAGAATTGCAAAATGTGTAAGATGCCCCGAAGGTAGTTGTACATATGTGTGTAACTGGCATTTTTCCCAGTTCAACCCATGAGGCTGCTATATTTCTCACTCAGTAATAAGAGATAGGCCTAACTTGCCATGATAAAAAAGAATTCCCTTTAATTAAATATTAAGATATACTAGATTTCAACATCTCCCTCATTGCTGACACTCAGTAAATATTTATTTTTACTATTAATCTCA
Source organism: Phoca vitulina (assembly GCF_004348235.1). Classification (NCBI taxonomy): domain Eukaryota; kingdom Metazoa; phylum Chordata; class Mammalia; order Carnivora; family Phocidae; genus Phoca; species Phoca vitulina. The sequence continues at coordinate 39,994,978 of NW_022589709.1, read as the reverse complement.
ATAGATCTTGGAATTATGTTTGTTCAGGGATATAACAAATCTTAAAGGAGACCTCTAGGTAAAAACTATGCAGCCAATACATAACTTCCTTTTGGATTCAATTTCAAAAAGAAACTGAGTTTGAAGCCTGGCAATCATTTCAGGTATTACGTTGTCTTTGGATCTTCCATGATGCTTCCAAAATTAAGTGAAGTTCTTTTCCTGCCCAGAAATATCCATCTTTGAAAGACCAGTGTAAAAGAGGTTTTCAGGCCATTTGAAACCAAGGTCTCTATATTACAATATAATGTCAAATTGCTATAAATTCAAAAGGATATATGTCAGGAATCCTGAGTTTGTGATCATGACTGACTTTTTTCATTTTTTTAAACAACAGAATATATGGATAATTTGCAAAATGCATCTTAATTATTTTTTCGTTTTTCTCTTAGTTCTCACAACATCATTAGATATAATTCTAAAATTAATGCACAGATTAAAAGCTTCACTTCAAAGATATACCAATGGGTACATATGTATCTTAGAGAATCTTCATTTACTGCTAATAAGTCTACTCAGAAGTATACTGTGGATTTTCTAACATTTAATTTTTTTATTTCTTTTATTTTCTTTTTTTCAGGTTTTTATTTATCTGACAGACATTTAAATAAAATATTTCTCCTAGACCATTACTTTTGACCAAGGTATAATCAGCAGGGATTTGTGGAAAGAGATATTAACATTAAAAAATAAAAATATTTATGTGTCATGTCATCATAGCAATCTAGCTGTAACTGCCTTTCTCTTTGATTTCTCCTTCTTTATTACACGAACTAAGTGATTGTATCTGTAAAAGGTTAGGCAAAATCTTTCGGATTGGGAATTAAGAGTCTCCAAAAGCTAGTATTACAGAGACCAGCTAAGTACAACATTTCTTTGTAGCCAGTGGGACTTTATTTTGGCAAACCTCCAAATCAGAACTGACTTAGTGAATATGAAGACCCCCTAATAACATAGAAAAAAAATAAGGTCTTACCAGAAAGAAATACACACACACACACACACAAGCTCATCTACTTTGTTTATTTAAGAAAGCAAACCCACAACTTTGGGGACTTATGAGCTTGAATTTTCATATTGCACCAGATTTTCTAAACTGTGTGTATGTACATGTATATACACATACACATATATATGAGTGTTTATGTTTACTGTACATATTTTACATGTATGTGTATATATGTATTTTATGAATACATATGAATTATAGACATACATACATAAATATAGTTATGGTCTTAGTAATTAGGAAGTACACACCAGGTGTGAATGAGAGCAGCAAGAGACCAGCAAAGTACACTATCAGCTAATCACACCTCAGCAGAGACCAGTCAATCCTCACCCATGGGCAAAACAGCTACCCTGCAGACAAGATCAGCACAAGATCAAAGACCCTCCTCTCGTACCCCAGTGCCCTGAGATCATTGGTATTTCTCCCAAACCCAAGTGCTACCTTGGGAAAAAGTAAAGGGAGAAAAGAAAGAGGTCTATGGACTACTTAATCAGAGGATCAGTTAAACTAGAAGAGGCTACAGTACCGCAAACACTACAAGTTTAAAATTATAGGTTAGGTGTTTTTTTTTTTTTTTTCCTCCACTACAAAGCACAGTTGGGGTCAGATGGGGGAGATACCAGCGAGCAAGATTATAGGAGGTGTAGAATAAAGAAGTAATGTTTTCTTAGGCCATCTCATAGACCATGAATACATCTTTAAACCACCATAGAACCAACACACATTTGAGATTTAAAAAGATGAGAAGTACATAAATAATCTTTTTTTAACCTTTCCTCCTTGGTCACTCTACTGTATTTCTTTTCCATTCTCCTCTCCTCTTGTTTTTATTTGCCTTTGAAATAAGATAACATAAAAACTGAAAAAACCAGAATGGTCCTTGAAGTATATGAGTATTTGTTCTAGTCTGCTGTTTACTCATTTGGGTACCAAAGCACAGAAAGTACATCTTTCTGCACCTTAGTAAGCTTAATAAAATGGGGATACATACACATTCACTTCAAATAAAGTTGAGAGCAAGAGCTTTAAAAAAATGCTTGTGAAGCACTTTGTAAATGTTATACAATATAAATAATTCTATATTTTTCCAACTGTTCCCAAAAGAGAATCAGGGCCTTGTCCTACTCTCTAGAGGTCAAGAAAGAGTTAGAACTCCCTCCTGCTCTGTTACATTTCCTAGTAACTATTGACCGAACCAGATGTTGGCAGGTATAAAATCTGAGACAGCTGGTTATCCAACCCCTTAGGGCCAAATGCTCCAAAAAAATCACTTTTTTTGCAGCACACATCCTGATTCAGAATCTCTAAGCTAATTATCAGGGTTGTGATTCTCAACCTAATCATTTCTACTATGCCTCCAGAGTAAGAGGGGATCTCAAAATTAACACTTAGTATGCGGAATTGTACACAGACAATATGCAGATGGCCCACACAGGTTTAAATCCTTAAGGCAGTTTCCACTTTTGTTTATGCTCCTCTTAGGTTTATAAAATCATCAGAAACAATTTACTGAGCTCCTATTGCATGCAACCCACTTTGGAGTGACACCAAGAAGTAACCTGTTTCCTACCCCTTATTGAACTCAGAATTTGAAAAAAATTATAATGCAGACAAAGATGCAACAATGCAACTGACATTGAACAGAAAATAAGCAAAAATCACAAGCATGTAGGCTTAAGTTCATGACTCAGGGCAAAGGGCAACTGGTAACAAGAGTTATGGACCATATCCTTTTTTTTTTCTGGTCTGTACAGAAAGACTATCTGGAGTCATGTTTCCAAGTGTACTGGAAGAGTGAAAGACGTAGGGTTTGGCAGAGAAGAGCATGAAATTATCCTGATCATAGCAGACAGTGACTGCAAAAGCACAGAAAGGAGGGACAGAAAGAAGACTTTTCTGACAGCTGTTGCAATTTTGCTTAGTGCTAAGAAGATAAACAACCCATATGCAATCATTCTATATCCAAAGCATCACACATACTGGGGGACAGGGCAGCATAATGGTTAATAGTGGAATGGTATTATCAGGGGTCAAAGTCTGGCTCTCCCACACATCAGCTTCATAACCTTTGGCAAGGCACTTACTCTCAGTTTCTTCCTAGGTAAAACTAGAATAATAGTGGTACCTACTTACTTCATGGGGTTGACACAACAATTAGGAGATAACACATAGGAAGTTTTTAATATGATGCCTGCCACAAACACTGGTTAAAGTTAATTGTTGATGTTGTTTTATTGTTATTTAGAAATGGATTTCCTATAATCAGTCTGAAACATGCGAATTCCAATCCTACTTCCAATCTTGTTATCATGTAGTACCCGATATTGATAGTTTATTTATAAAAAGTAGAAAAAGATTGTTTACACACCCCTTTATATTATTCATTTATAAAATAAACATGTTCATAGTTTAGATCAAAATTCTTTGAGGATTGTCATTATCAATTACCATTATCATTACCAATTAGGCAAGGAAAAATTGGGACTCATGTAAAGGATATGTTACTGAGAAGAGAAATGAAAGGAATGTGTGGAGGATGTATTTTTTCTCTACCTACATTCCCAACTGGGAGATGTGGAATTGATTCTTACTGGGATACAGACGAGGCTGGGTAATTGATGAAACTGAGACAAGCAGGAGGCTTGCTCTTGATCCTAGAAGGAATTATTCGTATGCTTTTAACTATGTGTGCCAAGCATTGTGCTAAGTATTTGACAAACATTAGCTCTTGCAATCCCCACAGCCACCCTGTAAACGAGGAGCTACTGTCAGCACCTCTGTATGATCTACGTATATTTTAGCTACAGAGGGGAAGCATCTTGATCAGAGTCTCATGACTAGCAGGGGACAGAGTCAGGACCTGAACCTAGACCTACCTGGTGCTAGTTCAGTTTCTTATCTACAGTGTGACACTGGGAACTCTGAAGGAGGAGCTTGAGAGAAATAGGAGGAAACAGAAGGCAAGCAAAAGCATCTGTGAGACAGTTTTTTTAACTTAATAGCCAGAACTGTTTAAGCATTCTCCTGTTACAGAGAGACCCATTCCTCTAGAAATGTGTTTAGTTTTTATCAGTGATACTATGCACACTTTAGAAGGTTTTTTTGAGAATTTCAGTCTTGAAAATTATTCTACTCATGTTGGGAATCTACTAGAGTATTTCGTAGAGCTTAGTCTAAACAATTCCCAGGTGAAAAGGAAACTCAGCTTAATTTTGAAAGATTAAGCCTAGTCACCAAAAGCAAGTACATACGTGAATAAGTAAGATACCAAGGAAATACATATACATATGAATAAATTAAGTATTTGAGATAGGAAACCAAACTTAAAAAAAAAACTACTTTAACCATGAGATACTTTCCCATATTCCATGGACACTGTCAATTTCTTCATCAATAAATATCAAAGGTTGAAAACACCCATATCTGGGAAAACCATGGTATTTGAATGTTAAACAAGAGTATATTACACTGTCAAGAGGACCCACCATTGATGAAACAATAAATCATGTGAATATTTATTTTGGGGTATTATTATATCAACCATAACTAACCTTTTTGTTTTGTTTTGTTTTTAAAGATTTTATTTATTTATTTGACAGAGAGAGAGACAGCGAGAGCAGGAACACAAGCAGGGGGAGTGGGAGAGGGAGAAGCAGGCCTCCCGCCGAGCAGGGAGCCCGATGTGGGGCCCGATCCCAGGACCCTGAGATCATGACCCGAGCTGAAGGCAGACGCTTAACGACTGGGCCACCCAGCTGCCCCTAACCTTTTTGTTTTTGCACAAGTAATAAATGATTATATCCTCATTGTAAACAAAAAATTGAACATGACACTTACAGCAAAAGTCCCCCAGCACACATACTTTGATCCCTCTTCAGAATAAGATGATCGAGATAAGGCATATCCTTCTAAACACCTTTAATGTACGACTCAAATTGTGATGCCTGGATCAGCAGCAGCAGCATCACCTGGGAACTTACTAGAAATGCAAATTCTTGAGTTCCATCCCAGATCTAATGAATCAGAAATGCGAGGAGTGGCACCCAGAACTGTTCTGACAGGCCCGTCAGTGACGCTCATGCTCCGTCCAGTTTGAGAATGGGCCCAGCTCCCCATTGCCCAGGAAACCACCAGTGCACCTGGACTCCCGTCCTCTAGGCCTCGCTCATGTATCCTTCTAGCCTCACCTTTCCCAAACAAGCCATCCTACCTTCTCCCGCCAAAGTGGACACAGCCTCAGCCCCTGGCTCTGGCTCCGCCATCTTCCTCTTTCAAGGTCCATCCCTAAATGCGCTGGTTCAGGACACACCGCAGGTGCGCTAACAGCGCGGGCGGGCAGGACCGGCGCCGCCTGGAGGGCGGAAGCGAGCAGAGGCAGGCCTGGGGGAGGCAGGCAGGACCGCCGGCCCGGCAGCCACTGCCCAGGGCTCCTGGGCCTCGTCTCCTAACCCCGCTGACGCCTCCTGGATGCGGTCCAAGGCCTCAGAATCGCCGCCCTCCTCCACTCGCAAGTGCAGCAGGTAAGAGGTCCGGGGAGCTCCACGTGTGCGGCCAGAGATCAGGACGCTGTTGGCACGGGAGGGTTGTCCCACGGCCAGCAAGTGGCCCAGCAGTGGGGTCTGCGGGGCGGGCAGCTGCCGAGCCAACCCTGGGGACACCTCCACCTGCACCACCCATAACTAACTTTTAAATAAATTGAATTTCTCATCTTAAAAACTTCTGGCAATGTGAATATAAAAGTATGGACCGTGCAGTAAAGTTTTTATTTTTCCACCTTTGGATCAATCCTTTTTTTTTTTTTTTTAACTCCAAGTAAATGGGTAGAAACAAGAATTGTAACTTATTTTACTAAGTACCAATAACTTTAGAACACATGTTACAGATCCCAACTAAATTAAAAGTTGAGTCAGGTAGAACACACAATTACATTTCTCCACCGTCCTCATTAAATTTCATTTCAATGGGGAATGCTCTTATTTCTTCCACAATTTTTCCTATTATACTCTTATTTTAGGCTAATACCATCGTATTCTGCAGCAAGTACTTGCAGATCCTAAGCAAATAGCATTATATTACCAGGAAGCAGAGGGTTTAATTGTTTCTAATTTTTCTACACAATTATTGCTTTGGTGTGAATGATCACAGATGGTTTCAAAACAGACCCCGGGTGACTACTTGGCAAAAGTCAATAGGCAAAGCTAAGGCCTAAAGTTTTCTCTTGGGGCATCTCTGCAGTAAATTGTGTTCCTTACAGCAACTTCAACTATCTAATTTTTCAAATCTTGCTGGAATAACAAGTGGCAAATTAGTGTATCTGTCACATGAATGTTATTTGCAATTTACTTATACTACAACCTTACTTCACATTCAAGTTTTGTCTTGATGTTATTGACTTAACAAGCAAGCATTTATCACACTTACTGCTGGAAAACGTTAATTACCTTTGATCTCGCTGAACTTCACACTCACTTATTTTAAGAAAATTTGACCAGGTTAAAGAGTTACTTAGATAATTACAATTCATCATGTATTAGCAATTCCTTAGTATAGAATGTCACATCCCTAGGAGTCCCACAAACTTATTCAAACATATTCAGAGATGTGAAGCAAACTACACCTATTACTTAACAGTAAATTACAATATTCCAGAAGAAACTGGGCGGTACTATAAAAGTAACTTCAATAGTTATAACTTTTTAAAATTGATGAAGATGAAGTATTTTAGAGTGCAGTATCATGTGTCTGTGTTAATGTGACCAATGTCCTGATGGGGAGATGCAACACATCCTTCTTTATTAAAAAAATAATAATAAAATAAAGACCATGTGATCTTTAATTTCTGAGAGAATCTAGATTTTACATTTTATGTTCAAAATTCACTGCTAATGAAAAAAAGTTAAAAGCTGTTTCAGATGTTAGAAGTGCTCTGAACACAAACAGTGAATAGCATTAAATTACTTCATTTAAAAATTATCAGGATGTCCAAAACCTATTCTATACATATATGAGTGTATGTTCAATGGAGTCAATAGCCTAAGCTCATTTAACTTATGCAAAATTAATTACATGCATTTAACAATTTAAAAAATAAAGGGGGCAGGTGATTCTCCTCACTTTTCCACTCAAAGAGGACATAGACTGGGATGTTAGAAATGGGAGGTGTGGCTCCCTGTCCCCTCAGTCATCACAGTTCATATATGCCTTTCATAATCTGAGCATCCTATCATGCTGAGTATGATTCTGGGGTTTAATAGTATGCATTTTGAGGTTAGTGTGTCCTCTAAACAAGTTATCTAGTCATCTGTTTCTCAACTAAGGAAAGAGCAATTTTTTTTTAAAGATTTTATTTATTTATTTGAGACAGAGAGAGAAAGAGCACGAGTCAGGGGTGGGGGGTACAGAGGCAGAGGGAGAAGCAGGGAGCCTGATGTGGGGCTCCATCCCAAGACCTTGAGATCATGACCTGAGCCAAAGGCAGATGCTTAACCAACTGAGCCACCCAGGCACCCCAGAAAGAGCAATTTTTTTAAACACTAAGAGGAAAATATGGATATTTTGGACTCAGTGAGACAATAGCTCATGTCCAACTCCCATGTAACAACTTCTTAAGGGAATTATAGTGTTATTTTGATTCTATGCAATTTTTGCCCCTCTTGTTCATTTAAGAACCTGATCTACATATAAAAGAAGAATCCACTGAACCTAAAACTCACTACAGCCATCTATTATCACATGTTCATACCCAAGTAGTATGAGAGCAGTACTGAGAGCAGTAGTGCCAAGAAGCACTTTACCTCAGTGCAAAGTAGATTATATTTGCATATTTATAACTGACATGGAAGTACCACATACCCACAATGCACTGCATACTCATAATGCAACTTGATTTAAATATGTAAATACTGATAAACATGAATATTTAAATCTCAAAGCAGATTTCACATAGAAGTGGAGCATATCCATAATGTAACTTGATATTTGCCTAATATTATAGCACAATCAAAAAATTAGTGCTATCAGTTGGAGATGCCTAGTAAATAAGTCTTTCCCCACCACACCGAAGAAGCCTGCATAGGTCTAACATGACTATGATTCCATGCCAGGAGTTTCTCCAGGACTGAAGGCAGAGGAGAATTCAATCAGAATTGTTCCTGGAAAGATCCACCTTTCTTCTTGATCATTCTTAACACAGATGAAACCCAAATGTGGTTACAAAAAAAATCGCAAATATTTACTGAGTCCCTACTATGTATAAGGAGTTGTCCTGGTTACCACAGGAAATGTAAGATATTTTTACAAGAATTCTAACTATCCACTTGGAAACAGAATTATATCCACATGAAAAGTTACAAGTAAACCATAGGATAGCTGTAAGTCTGTTGGACTAGTCTAAGGAAAAACTGATGATGGCCTAGAGCAGGACAGTAAACTGGGAATGATGAAGTGAGCCTTTAGAGACACCTAAGAACTAGATTAGTCTTAGTAACTCCAAATGGAGTGTGAGAGAGGAGTTAAAGTGGTCTCAGTTCTAACTTGGGGTAGATGGTGATAATATTAACCAAGATAAAGAACACAGGAACAAGAAAAGGCTTAGGTCAGGAAAGATAACACTTTTTTTTTAACTTTGTTGTTTTGGGCTTTGTTTTTTAAAATGGGGACTTGGGGGGACTTTTTAAATATGAGCATTTTGGAGGAAGTTGCAGATCATCTATCTAAAGTGATCTAACAGGATCTACTGATCTATATAAATCACTATCACATAGATAATTATTCAATCAATGGATATAAGTGAAATATCCACTGAGAGTATAAAAAGTATAGAGAATTGAATCTAGTGGTGTCCACATTTAGGAGCTTAGAGCAGGAATAAAAATGGTGAGATGGAGTAGAGAAAAACTCGTGGAATAGAAACTGGTGAATCCAAAGAAAAGGATAGTTTCAAGAAAAGTTGGCTCAGTAATTTCTGTCTGCTACTATGTTGAGGTCAAAGAAGATGAGAACAGAAAATATACTGACATTTATTTTAGTAATTAGGCCATTTGTACCTTGGAGAAGATAAGAAAGGAGCAGGGGAGAAAGCCATATTTTATCCTAACAAGATGGAACTGAGGGTTAAAAAATGGTATTATACCTACAACCAGTCATCCAAACAAGAAAGGAAAGATGAGATGGTCACTACAACAAGTTAAGAAACGCATTTTTCAAAGTAGGGGAAAACCTTCCAAAAAGAGATGATCACGAATCACACAATATCTCTCAAGAGCAGTCTAAGCCATAATTGCTTCAAACCCCTCCTGCTCCTTCCAATGTCTCCCTCACTCACACTCTCACCACCAGAGCCACACTTCTCTGGTGGAGGCATGCTGAAGTTTGACATGTTAAGTGTATGTTACATCTGTCTCAGTGCATCAAGATGGCCGAGATGCCATCCAGCCTTCCTTAGGATTCATCTTCATGAACATACGGAAAAAGTTGTCCCTGTTAATCTAAGAACAGAAGGTGTGTGCTAGGATGCAGGTTCTTGTTTGTTTAGTGGAAATGCAAACCCCACTCTAGCATGGGGGCTAGTTCCATCTTGGAATGTTGTTGAAGAAATATGATGCTAAATCATGTATCCAGATGGTACAGCCCCAGGCCAATCTGAGTATGAATATTGCCTAAGGAGAAACTAGTTAGCAGAAACAAGTAAGCAGGAGAAGCATGAAAGTCCAGTTCTTATTCATTATTGTATACCTGGAACCTAACACAACACCTAGCATGGAGCTTCAATTACTGTTTTTTACATTGAACAGCATTTTCTAAACACTTATCCAGTCTAAAATTACTCTACCAAACAACTTGTTATGGTGACAAGAGCATAAGACTAGGACACAGAAGGTTAGGGTTTTAGGTGTGCTCTCGAACTTTTTCTTTTCTTTTTTTTTTTTTAAGATTTATTTATTTATTTTAGAGAGAGCATGCAAGCCAGGGGTGGGGGAGGAGGGGGTCAGAGGGGGAAGGGCAGAGGGAGAAGAGCAGAAGGACAAGCAGACTCCCGGCTAAGCACGGAGCCCCCACGCGGGGCTCCATCTAGCGACCCTGAGATCAAAACCTGAGCCGAAATAAAGAGTTGGGCGCTTAACCAACTGAGCCACCCAGGTGCCCCTGGAACTTTTTGATAAGTCTTTTATCTTTCCGATAGTTTTCTCATCTATATTCCCATTCTGCCATACTCCACAGGTTTTAGAGGGGTCATGCATGAAAAAAGGCACATGAAAGTGCTTGGTATATTTTTCTATACTACACAAATATTAAGGCACTTTTTATTATTACTATTAATATATCATTTAAGGTGATCAGATGTTGACATAAATTGTGTATTTTTTTTCTAAGTTGGCTTCGCTACAAGTGTTATTTTATTCTTATTTACCCCTGTTTATCTAATCCCTGTTTGAAATCTGCTAAACTATTTGCCTATTTATCAGGGTGGCCCTAATTTGGAATACAGAGACTAATGGCATTGGAAAATTGCACTGAAAGGAGTCACCCATGTATTATGATAGATCATAAATATGGATGACTAGAAAGTAAGATGCTTCGCTTAAGATGCAAATTAGCAGAGAATGAGATGCAGTGAGTTGTACACCAGAGATTCAAATCCTGATGGAGAAGTCCCTGTAGGGTCACCGACAAAAAGCAGGTTTCTGCTGTCACTCCCCAGTGAGGCTGTAGACACTCCCAGGGCCTGTCATGCAACACTAATTGAACAGGATACTAATAGGGGAGAAAGTGTGCCAGCCACATCCCCAAGTGTGGAGCCACCGAGTTGAGTCTGGGGAGGCACTCTTTGCAAACAGCACATGGGCACAGAATTACAACCCAGAAATCCACAGCCAGGCCAATCCTAGCAGCAGAGTGGCTGAGAAACTGCAAAAGGCAGAAAGGGAGAAACGGAAGCTTTGTGGGGAATGCAGATAGTCATAATGAGGATAAACGGTTCTCAAGGGAACTCTAGTGCTCTGTAATCCAAACTCTCTTCCCTGCCCTCCCATAACTTGCAAAGTTTATCCCCTAAGTCCCCCATCCTGCCACCCTTCCAGATAAGATTCAGATGATGAGGTCCCTGGTGTAATATGTCAGACAACAGAGGCTTGGAGTACGTTTATTCATGTGGACATGGTAATAGCATATGAATATGTAATCTTGAGTATGGCCAATAGCAGAAAGAGGGAGAGAATTTAGAAGTCAAAGAGGAAGAAGATCACCATATACAATACAATTACAAAGTGTCTGCTCTAAGAGTCCCTAATAGAGGCAAAAAGTAACCAGAAGCATAGCTTTAGTTTCATATGTACTCAAATTGCCTTCTTTTTATTGTTGTTAGTCTGGATACCTCCTCTGCCCTGCCTGTGTTATGAGTCTCTTCTCAGAACTAACGTTACAATCCAAACAGGCCACGTTCTTTGTGGCAGTAAGTGGGAAAAGAGAAGGCCAAGAGAAAAAGGAAATATAAGGAGATAAAAGTGGGAACAGAAAGTAAGAAGGAATGACAGTGAATTTAAAAAAAAAAAAAACAAACCAGGGTTTCATTTTCATGACTCCAGCCACCTACACACCTTTCACAAATCCTAAAACTTATGTGGGGCCATATCATCAGGACTGCAGTCTCGGGAACACCAGACTGGGTAACAGGCATCTCTCAAGTCTCTCTTAGATGACCCTGTTCCCAGAAACATCATCTGTTAAACTGAACTGCAAATTTCTCAAAAACAGGTCACTGATCCTTTCTGCTTCTGGTCACAAGATGAAGTCTTAAAAGGAACTGCCTCTCTCCAAACACAGGAACTTGAGATTTAAAAAAGCCAAGAAAGGAAGATAAACAAAAACACATTTAGAACTTCTACTCACTTGGTAAATCAGATTTCACAAAAGTCTTGAGTACTACTTTAATAAAGGACAAATTACGATCAAGGAAATTTGTAATTTATCCAAGTCATGTTTAACAAAAATAGATTCAAAGCACTTCCAATCCAACAGCCAAATCATTCTCTTAAAGACATGAGTGGATATATCAAATGATATTTATCCATTAAGAGATCTTCATTGAGCCTCAAATATAACGAGCCTCAGTAAGTCAGAGTCTTGCCATCAAGAATGCCATCTTTAATAACTATAATCTGGGGGTGGGAGTAAGTTGTGTGGGGGGGGGGCCACATTAAACCAAGATACCTGTTGTAACATCACATACAAGATAATGCCACAGTCAGCATGGAGAACAGATGCCAGGTCACAGAGTAAATTAACCTGAGTGTGATCCCCATGTAAGGAGCTTTAAACAACAGCTACAGAGCATATGTCAAAGGAGGTCAAGTAGTAATAATAATAGCTCACATTTATTGAGCCCTTACTATTTGTCAGGCACTAAGTGTTATCTCACTTAATCCTTACTACCATATCATGAGGTAAGCATTATGACTGGGAAAATGAGCTCAGAGAGATTAATTTGCTCAAGGCCACACAGTGAATAACTGGGTAGATTTTGAACCCGGGTACTTGACACCAGAGCTTCTACTGACCCCCATGCTAGACCTCCAAAGGCTCATCCTCCAACCTTGCCCCTCATTGACGATCCTTCCATGAACTTCCATCATGTACTCTTCTACATGGGTCTCTCATTTTCTCTCCTGAAAGTCCTTCCTTCTCTGAGACCAGTTTTGTTTCCATTAATTCCTCCCTCTGTTTTAACATTTCTCTTTTCTTTCTTTCTTCTTTTTCCTTCTCCCTCTCCTCCTCTCCCTCCTCCTCCTCTCTCCCTGTCTCTCTCTTTCTCTAAATCAAATTGAATATAGAGTTCAAATAAGTTCTTAAAATGATGACTATTTTATATCCTGTATTTTTAATTCAAAATGCATATTAACAGTACAGGAAAAGGGGGTACCCTTTTCTATATCTAGGTCTCTTCCCCCACAAAGGAGAATAAAAAAATAAGTAGCTTTCTACCATACGACCCAGCAATTGCACTACTCGGTATTTACCCCAAAGATGTAGTGATCCAAAGGGGTACGTGCACCCCAATGTTTATAGCAGCAATGTCCACAATAGCCAAACTATGGAAAGAGCCAAGATGTCCATCAACAGATGAATGGATAAAGAAGATGTGGTATATATTTATATACAGTGGAATATTATACAGCCATCTAAAAAATGAAATCTTGCCATTTGTAATGACGTGGATGGAACTAGAGGGTATTGTGCTAAGAGAAATAAGTCAATCAGAGAAAGACAGGTATCATATGACCTCACTGATATGAGGAATTCTTAATCTCAAGAAACAAACTGAGGGTTGCTGGAGTGGTGGGGGGTGGGAGGGATGGGGTGGCTGGGTGATAGACACTGGGGAGGGTATGTGCTATGGTGAGCACTATGAATTGTGTAAGACTGATGAGTCACAGACCTGTACCTCTGAAACAAATAATACATTATATGTTAAAAAACAAAAATGAAGATAGTAGGAAGGGAAAAATGAAGGGGGGGAAATTGGAGGGGGAGACAAACCATGAGAGACTATGGACTCTGAGAAACAAACTGAGGGTTCTAGAGGGGAGGGGGTTGGGGGATGGGTTAGCCCGGTGATGGGTATTAGAGAGGGCACGTACTGCATAGAGCACTGGGTGTTATACGCAAACAATGAATCATGGAACACTACATCAAAAATTAATGTAATGTATGGTGACTAACATAACACAATAAAATAAAATTTTAAAAAAAGACACAAAATATCCAAAGGCAAAAAAAAAAAGAAAAGTAGCTTTCTACTTCTTTATGGCCCTTGAATGATCTGTTTCTTGAATTGAGACTTAACTTACATCAAAAGGTTTCACACTACCCATAACTGGCACCGTGGACTGAATTGTGTCCTTCCCCAAATATGTATGTTGAAGCACTAGACCCCATGTGACTGGAATTGTGCCTTTTAGGAGTGATTAAGGTTAAAGGAAGTCATAAGGGTACAGCCCTGATCCCACAGAACTGGTGTCTTTGTAAAAAGAAGAAGAGATACCACAGATCTCTATCTTTCCACCATGTGAGGACACAGGGAGAAGGTGGCTGTCTGCAAGCCAGAAAGAGAGCTCTCACCAGGAACTAAATCAGCCGGCAGTTTGGTCTTGGACTTCCCAGGATCCAGAAATGTGAGAAATAATTTTTTGTTGTTTAAGCCACCCAGTCTATGGCATTTGCTTCGGCAGCCCAAGCTAATACAATTGGTCTTAAAAATATGGCTTTTCTTTAGGCCAAAATTTCCTTGCTTAAATTGTTAACATTATGATTTCAGTATGAGCATTCACATCATTACTGAAGAGTTTTGAACTTACTGAGCCTTGGTTAAGATGTTTCCTGGACAAAGAAGAAATGTACTCCTAAGATGCTTATATATAAAACATCTATTGTTTAAATCTCACCCAAGATTTACCTGGACAGAAAACCATTTCTCTGAAAAGCCAACAGATTTTGACAGATGTAACCTGGGTCCTTCCTATAAAAGAAATTAAAAAAAAATTTTTAATGAAAAAAGAAGAAGAAGAAAGGAAGGAGAGTGCCCCAGATTTCTATACGTGTGAGTGTGAAATTTGGTGACATTTTTTTCCTGTTATTTTATTCAATATCCAATAGATGACCCTATTACCAATTCTATCCATACCTGATAAAAGAAAAATAAACCATTCATCCAGCTATCAGGTCCAGATACTGGAAACAACCTAACACAAGAAAAATACTTTTTCAAAGTCTCTTTATCTTCCATGCTAACAGCAGTGTGAATGCTATTGCTATGCAGCTAGTCACTAGGGCTGTTGAAACATTAAACAGTATTAAGAAAATACCAGTAGTTTTAATTATTCCTCCGTTGGAAAATCTTTGGCTTCACTGAAGAGGGCATACGAGTTGTTTAATGGCCAAATGGCAAAGCAAAAAGCAAACGGTACAGAGAATACCTCCACCAACATCCCCTTCTAGGTTTCGTGAAACTTCAACAAAATACAGTTTGATGGCCTCTTGGATAACCTCTGAGAGTTGGAGTTACTGTGAATCCCTACCTCTTCTTCCTGTGAAAGAAGCTGAGAAATTTGGGAAGAGGAGGCCTTGTATTTGAGCTTGACTCAGACATGCTTTTTCTGATTCAGCCATAGCTTTGTTTGGAAACCTGTACGTCATGGCCTTGGCGGGCCCCCAAGCATCCTCCTATGCAGTCTGCTATTTTTCCTCTAGCTTACCCAGAATAGCCGGGCAAAGATTTAGTACAGTTGGTATGCCGGTGTTTATAGGCCAAAGTGTTGTCAAGTTTCTTTCTGTGGGCAAGCAGAGGTTCTTGCAGACTGCCAAGAACAAAAGAAAAGGTGCTTCTGGCCTTCTGGTTTTGTTTCCTGGAAGAATTAGAGATCCACTTTCCCTCTTCCAAACAACCCTGGGATTAGAAGCCCCTTACCATGTTGAACCTCCCTCTTTATCTTCTTTCATTCTCTGAAAAATCATTATCCCACTCTGAAAACCAAGTGCTTAGAATTATGGTATATCATTAGTCATATATTTAAACATATTTATTATCTAGGATCCTGCACAGGCAAGACAGGTATACAAATTTCCTTCTGGAGAAGTTTCTGGTATATTATTTCTAGGTATTCTATTTTAAAATGCAAAGTCCAGTATTTGGGAGGAGAAATGCAAGGGGTAAAGGAAATAGATCCTATCCTAAGAAGAAAAGAAGAAAAAGATTTGCTAACTTTTAAACTCTTCTATCTAGAAGCCCCGTTTCTTTCCACTTATGATACAATATTTACACCTTTGTTTCCTGGTTTTATAGAGAATGGAGATCCCATTCTTCACTTTGGTCTCCTCTTTTCTGCTCAGTGTAGCCCAATAAAATAAGAAGATGGTCCAGATCTTTCTCCTCTGTCATATTCTCTTTGGTAAATTGCTACTCCTTTGGCAATTCCCCAGTTATACCATTGCTGATCCATTAGGCCATGCTACAAAATAAGACTCAAGTTGATGACTCGATGCAGGTTTCACCCTTTGAGCACCCAGTTATAGACCAAGCATATGTTTCTGCCATGGAGAGAGAAAAAAAGGCAAGAAAAAAATTACAGATGACACTCAGGAAATCTTCCCACTTAGAATCCTTGACTTCCTACAGCCACAAGAAAAGCCACTCATGGCTCTCAGCTGCTATGTCTCCTGGCCAGGGCAGGATTATGAAGCTTGGATGCCCTAGGCACTCTCCCGGTCCCTACCCCTGACCCCAGTCCATCGTTAGAAACAAAACCCTTACCAAACCACGAATGATTGTTTTATAGTTTTCAAAATTACACTCATATGTATGCAAACATGAAACTAGGTTCTGCCTACATCTACTAATGTGTGCATTATGTATCTGTGTTTGCTTTGCTGGACTCGTAAGTGCTGGAGTGTGGAGCATGGGGGTGTAATGTAGCCGCGGTTGAGGCTCCTGGGTTGGGTGCTTGTCTTCTTACTGTACATTTGTATGAAACGACTGACCCAACCTGACATGGCTCATCCCTGTGGAGAAGATCCCAGGGAAACTGTGAGAAAAACATCAGAGAGGATCAACGACCAATGTTTTGTCCAGCTGCCAATGTAGTAGCTCCCTAATAATAGGTTGGAGGCATCAGGAACACGAGATGTTTACATTTATTTTAAAAACACCGGCTCCAAAAGAGAGCTCTTCTTGGCACAGTACACAAACATTTATAGTGAACCTTTCACCCCGAGCCCTTTTTAAGCATTACCTCATTAATCTTCAAAGCAGCTACATAAGGCAGGTAGAACTATTTGCTCTGCAATTTTAAATGTCGCACTTAATATGAGTAGGAAAGTGTGCAGTGACACCACTACCAGCAGCACAGGTCACCCTCCAGAGAGGGGGAACCTCTCTGGGACCTTCATCTGCCCAAGTCTTCCCATCTGTTCCCGTCTCTCCAGAACCCTTACCTATCTCTTGTACGGCTGTATCCCATCTATAGAAGCTTTCCATCATCCCTCCCTGCCTAAGCTCCCATCCAAACTTGCCCATCGTTCTGGAATTCCCATAACTTTGCCTTATTCTGAGCAACACTTAGTTAATCCAAAAAATGTTTTGTGTTACACAGTCAGTATGCCCTACATGTCACCCTTCTATTTATATTTTGACAGAGACCTTATGAAGAAGACGTCTTAATACAAATATAATGAAAGGAATAATACTTTAAGCAGGAGGATCTGGTGAATGTCTCTTACATGACATTAGACCTTGTAGGGTTTACCTAATCAATGAGTCTGTCCAGTAAAAAGATAAGTGGATAGATTGGAATGAAACACCTTTCATTCTTCTTTATCATCTAAAAAATTATGTGTGTATGAGTGTGTGTATGTCTCTGTAAGACTAATACTTTCTACATCTCTACTTCTGCACTCTAACCTTCATCAATATATGGGTCCTCTGTGTTTTCTTTTACTTTTAGATTTTAGATACTAGTTTGCATTTTAGATATTCCATTTATTATTTAGTGGAGGGATACCTGGTGCTCTGTGCTTTCACCTTTAAGAAAACTGACTATCCACAGCAGTTCTGGAATGATTAAAGGCATCAGAAATATTATTATATCCTTACTGTAACCATTTAGAAATATTAGCTTTGAGAGGCAAAAGAGAGTTATCTAATACTATTTATTGGTTTGTCTGTGACTTCCTTCCTATTCTAAAAGAGCACTAGTTCAGCTTCATGAAATCTTCATACTTACTGAGATCTCTCCTTAATGGTACAATTCAGTTTTAATCACCTGACCGGACAATATGGCTTGTCAAAGGCAGAATTTGCCTCCTAGTGTATTGAGAACGTTTGTTGTGTCTTTACTTAGATTATATCTCAGAAATTACATTAGAGGCTAACAATTAATCTATATAATGACAGTTCTGTTGACATCTCACGTCTCTCTATGCAATTTGCATACAAAAATACAAGCTAATCCAGGAGGATTCCTCCAGGGACAGCTTGAGAGAAAGCAAATTTTACATTAACCTAAGAAAAAAAGTCAAGTCCCCACCAAGAGTAGACCTCTGCGAGAAATGAAATATAGGACGAAAAACAGCTTCTCAATAGCTTCTCTACTGTTTAAAATTGTACCTCTAAAGTTTTTTTCTAAGATGAAATTCTATATTGGCTTCCATGTTTATATTCATATGAACACATATATGTCCAGTGCCCAGCACAGTGTCTGGCATGTTAAGATGCTCAGCAAAATTTTGCTGGAGAAAAAATGAGTAGAAAAACACTCAATGTCAAATATTAATCATCTTTGGACTATCCTCCATTTTATATTACCCAAAACTCGGCTTTCTTCCATTAGAGGAAATCATCAGAATTGGCAATAGTTTAATTATATTTGAGAAGATATACAAAATCATAAAATCTGTGCTTATAAAACATGAGCCAAAAAACATCTAACGGCCTAAGTATGGCCACTCTCAAATGCCCTCCATTTCCTTCTTAAGCGCCACTTAAATGTTCCCTTATTGCCAATTCTAGATATGTGTCTTAAATAAGTAATAAGATAATTAGCCCTGAAATATACACACTCAACAGGCTAACAACAAAAATAATAGAAGACCTTGGGAAAAAAATAATGCATTATAAAAAGAAATCATGAAGACCCAGTGGAGAGTGAAAAAAGCTAGCTGCAGGGCAGAACCAAATCAGATAAGTATGTACTGTGGTCTTCATGATTCTACTTCAGCATGGCAACTTCTGGACAGAGCAAGGATTGTCATGGAGATCAGGAGATCTGGGATCTGGCCAAAATGTAAAACTACCCCGCTCTGTGAGGCTGAGCATGTGATAGCCTCTGGTCTGAGTTTTGTTTTGTTTTACACTGCAGACACTGAAGAAATATTTGACCCAACTTTCCTCATCTGTAAACATGATCATCTCAAAACTCATCCTTTCCAAAACCAGAACTCAGTGATTCTAACATTCTAGGTTTCAGTGGCATGAAATCAGACACTAACTCCAATGAGAAAGGGAGAAAAAATAGGAGGAAACTGCTGCTTTCTGAAATGCATCAACTATCTCCAAACATGAGATCCAGCCCCAAATCAACATGAAGGCTTCCTATTTTCTCTAACACTTAAGTGCCTTATGTCCAAAATGTTTTTTTTTTTTAATTTTTTTTTTTTTATTTATTTACTTGACAGAGAGAGACACAGCAAGAGTGGGAACACAAGCAGGGAGAGTGGGAGAGGGAGAAGCAGACTCCCCGCCGAGCAGGGAGCCCGATGCGGGGCTCGATCCCAGGACCCTGGGATCACGACCTGAGCCGAAGGCAGACACTTAACGACTGAGCCACCCAGGCGCCCCTGTCCAAAATGTTTTATTTCACACTGAAAATTCGAATATTTTGAATTTTAAGAAACCACATGGGCTTGGTTCCATGTTTGTACTTGAGGTGGATCCTTATGTGAGAACCAGTATTGGAAGACATATCAGAGTCTAGCAATCAACAGGATAGATTGCGCTAGATAGTGTCCTTAACCTCAGTTCTTTCCCACCCCAGGACCATGTCTAGACCAGCATCCCAAAAGCAATCCAAATTGAGATCTTCAAGTAGCCCAGCTGACTCAGCTGAATAAGACTGCCTAGGCCCAGCCATTATCTAGACCCATTTAGACCTGATCATTCAATAACTATCTTTTGCCTTCCTCCTCTGCACCTGGTACTACATTAGGCAGTGAAGATTCAGAGGTGAACATTACTTAACCTTCTCCTAAAAGTTCCTAGTCTAGCAGTTTATATGAAGAAGTGAATAGAGAAATATAAACCATGATATATGTGGTAGGATGGGATAAGGACAGAATGTACAGTAGTACATATGAGAGGCATCTAACAGTGTTTGGAGATGAGAGGAGGTGACATCTGAGATCTGAAGGTCAACTGGAGTAGGATGAAGTGACAAGACCTTCGGGAAGAGGGACCCATCTGGTAGAACAAGAAATCCAATGTTGGCCAGCACTGGTGTAGCAACAGACAATGGGGCAGTGTTTCTCTCTACCCACTGCTGAGTCCTACCTAAGGAAGCTGCTACATATGCAGATTCCTAGGCTCCTCTGCAGCCTGACTGAATCAGAATGTCTTGGGGGTGTGGCCCAGAGTTCTGAATTATAAAAGTTCATCAAGTGATTTTGATGAACGTTGAGGTTTAAGAACCACTGCAATACCAAGTAGCCTCTTCATGCATGTGGCTGCCAATATCCAGCAGCTGAAAATGGTCACAAGTCTGTATAGGAAGATAGTCAGCAAGAGAGAATCTTAAGCGGGTTCCCAGCCACCAGGTTGCAGTTTTAGAACAGATTCGAATTATGCAAAAACAAAAAGGACTGTGGTCTTGAACAAATTAACCAAGCCAGAACTCCAGCACAGAGGAAAATGCCAGTATTTGGGGACCAGAGCTGGAAGACAGAGTAGGACAAAGTCACAGGAATAAGGAAAAAGTTTAAATGATAACTAAATCTTAAGATCAGAGATAAAATGGCAGCATGGGCGATCTCAGCCTGAGGGCCGGAATGTTGGGCCAGTCCTGCCTCCAGGAGCCAACTGGACTCCAGTGATAAAAGAAGACAGTTTCTGAGGCTGATAAATCAGGCAGGCCCACATACCCTGGGAATGATGATATGGTGTGCTGTGCCTGCTGATGTTATAACTTAGTATTCTAATAAAGTCATTGAAACCCTTTTGCCCTATTATCATTCTCAGTGCTTGTAGATACATGGTTCTCAATATTTCAACATTCCTGTCCTTTATAATTAAGTAGAACCTGTTCATATTCCTAACCAGACCTAAATCTCAAATTGACATGTCTTCCAACAGGATTACAGACCCACTTTTTTGATATTGAGATCAACACAAGTTTGTGATTGTAATTTGGAATCACTGATCAATGTTGGCCTTTCTAGTGCAAAACAATCAAAATCCTTTTATTCAAAGCATTTTTTCTGACTTAAGCTGCATTTAGAGGGTAATTAATTTCACTTGTTGTTCCTAAATGATTAGCACAGTTTCTGCAGGTCAAAGGATCAGTTGAAGAAACTATGAGCAATACTGAACAAAAAGCCCCACCTGTGTCCTGTTATATTAATGAATCCAACACTGGTATTCATGCCCTTGGTGTAATAGCCTGGTTGACATTCAACCACTTCCAATACTCATGGTAGTTCTAATCAAAAGGTGTACAACACCCTCTTCAGCTAGGTTTTTTTTAAATAAGAAAACAAAGTGTAATATATGGCACGTGGGCTTCTGGAATCAGAAAATTCTGATTTAATCTTGCCTTACATTGATTAACTTGTGTGAACTTGGGCAAGTTACTTATCTCCAAGATGCTTATCTGTAAAATGATGGTATTAATATTACCTAGCTCTCTAGCTCATTGAACTGCTTCAGAGATTGAGATAATTGTATGTAAAGCATTCAGAAGAGCAATGATAAGTTAATTGTTATAATTCTTGTTCCTATTTTTATTGAGGCCACCCCAGCCTACAGGTACTGTGAAGTCACATCCACAGGAACCACCTGTGTTTTACTGGGATGTGTCTCTCCTTGATTATACAAAGTGTCCCACGATTTCCTCTGGGAACGTCTAAGGGAATGTTGCCTCTACTCATGACCAAGGGTGGTCTTCATCATGTTCTTCCTCTCCTGCTTGGTGCTCTGAGTAATGTCAAACGTCCATGACTTGAGACCACTGTAACTGCAACCTACAATGCTGCCTTCTGATATTCTCAAAGCCCCAGTTCACTGAAGACTCAATGATGTCACATTCCATCACCTGGAGCAGGGTGATTGAGTACCAGCCATCCACAGTTTCCTGTGAGAACAATTTTTTCAACTAGTATGTGCAGCCCCACCCTCCACACAGTTCAACTATAGGTCTATGCATTGAGCCAAGGTAACTGTTTCCTGAAAGAAACCCTAAGCTATCCTTCATCCTCATTCCCATTCCAAGTTCCTTTCACCAATTTCCCACAAATCAATATGCCAATAAATCTTTATAACAGTGATTACTGGAAGACAGTACAGGCCAGTTGTTAAAAGTAAGGGATCAGAGTCAGACTACTTGGGCTAAAGAGGGAAAGGACAGCCCCTCTGTGTCTCAGAGTTTTTGGTTTTCTTTTTCAGCAATAAAATTGATAAAAAATAGTAGAATCTAATTAACACAAAAATTTGGGGGGGCCTAAATGAGAGTGAAGTATCCAAAGACTTTAGCATGGTGCCCTGTAAATGGCATTGGCTCAGTAAATGGTAGAAATGGACTTTACCTATTATTCCATTTCTGGTGGTCACATATTATGGACTGAATGTTTGTGTCCCCCCAGAATTAAAATTTTGAAATCTAGGTGGCTCAGTTCATTAAGCATCTGACTCTTGATTTCGGCTCAGATCATGATCTCAGGGTCATGAGATCGAGCCCCGTGTTAGGCTCCACACTAGGCATAGAGCCTGCTTAAGATTCTCTCTCTCTCTCCCTCTGCCCCCCCCCCCCCACCACGGGGGCTCGCTCTCAATCTCTCTCTCTCTCTCTAAAAAATTGTTTTTAAAAATTTGAAATCTAATTCCCAGTGTGATGGTATTTGGAGGTAGGGCCTTTGGGAAATAATTAGGTCATGAGGATGCAACCCTCATGAATGGGATTAGTCCCCTTATAAGAAGAGGCCAGAGAACTAGCTTGCCCTCTTTCCACTACATGAGGACACAAATTGGCAGTCTGCAACCTGGAAGAGGGCTCTTGCTAGAACCCAACCAGGCTGACAGCCCATCTCAAACCTCCCCAGAACTTTGAGAAATAAATGTCATTTAAGCCACTCAGCCTATGGTACTTTGTTACAGCAGCCCAAATTGACTGAGACACTATAGTTTAAGACAAAACTAAGACTTCTTCCACAACTTATCAGAATCACAAATGTTTCTATTCCCATAGGGCTTTCCCCCCTTTTAATGTTTACTATGTACTCAATAGCTATTGAAATAAAATCTCTTAAATTATGAGAAAATCATATGGAAATTTGTTTTTCAAAACCAATAACCAATTATACCCTATGTAAGGTTAAAACATCAGGTTTAAAAAGATGCATTCTTCACTCTATATAAACTTGCCACCCAAGCAGATTAGTTGAAGACTGTGACACATTGATGTCATTACAGTTTTATGACCATTGTTCTCCAGAATTATTCCCTTGTTGAAAAAGTGAACCATGAAATGTGTTCACATAAATACATATTAAAGCAGCTCAACCCATAGTAATAACATTTATATGTCACCTAATAATATAAAATGTTACTTCACTTCTGTAATTTAATTTAATCCTCACAACAACCATGTAAGGAAAGCACAGCAGATACTGTACCTATGTTATAGATAAAGAAACTAAAGCTCAGAGAGGGGTAAGTAATTTGTACTAGTCACCCAGATGGCAATGGTGAAGCCAGCACTTGAATCTGAGATTTTACAAATCCTATAGCAATGCCTGTTTACTGTGATACTGTTGGTTAAAATTGATTAATTTTGCTATATATGTATTTTGGTATGCCAATCCACTACCCTCCAATTCTTCCCAATTCACTTACTACACATTTAAAAAGAATCCATTCCACCATGTATTCCAATAGGATGCCAAGTATCATCAGGATTCCTTATCCTTTTCTGACCTCTCTTTTGAGTTTCTCACCTGAGAAGGATTGTGGACAACGAGAATCCAGAAAGCAGTTTAGGAAAGAGTCAGGAACCATGGATCACCATCCCTGAGTTCACCTGAGACTGGCTGCACTGGGTTTTGTGAGGCTCTTGGGGACCTATGGAAAAACATCATATTGAGGATGAGAACTAAGGCAGAACTTCAGATTGTGATCTCTTCCTTCTTCCTTCTCAACCACAGGTTCTCAACTGTAGTTGTACCTTAGAAATACCTGAGGAGCTTTCCAAAATTCCCAAAGCCTGAGCCCCACCCAGGCCAATTAAATCAGAATCTCTGGAGGAGAGGCCAGGATATGAATAGTTTATAAAAGCTTACAGGTGCTTCCAATGTGCAGGCAGGGTTTGAGAACCAGTGCCGCAGGCTAGCTTCCACATCTCAAGGGCAAGGGTGCGCTCACCACTGTTATGGAGGAGGGTGAAGACCATGAAAGAACTGCTATGCCTGGTCTGTGGAAGAACTGGAATCTGGGTCAAAAGACAGCCAGATCTGGACTCAACGTATCAGCCCTGGCAGCAAGTGCTAGAATAATACGGGGAACATTTTTTACCTTGTCCAGGGTAAGTCTCCATTCCTACACGTTGCCTGAGTTCTTTCTACACAGAAAGATTACCCTATTCCCAATTTTCATTGTGCCTTCTATGACTATGATGTTTAGGGGTTTGGTTTTTTGGTTAGGGTTATTGTTCATTACAAAAAAAATCATTCAAAATTCACTCTTTAGAAAAGAATCCAGAAATGTAAAACCTAACATTTTTATTCCATATATATACTTTATATGTGTGTGTGTGTGTGTGTGTGTGTGTGTGTGTGTATTTACTCTCTGAAATTTCTTTCAGACCTGGATGATTTTTGTGAGGTAAAATCAAACATCAGTCTTAATTATAGGTATTAAATGTTAGGGAAATAAATATAACAAGAAAAATACATTTCCCATTTGTTTAACAGTATGTTTAATTTACAACTCCTATCCTCTCATTGTTGTAACTGCTGACATTTACAGTATAATTAAGGTCTCAGCATTTATTGACATTTCCTTAAACTTAAGTGACCCATTGTTTTTTGCACCATAACTCACATATGAGAAAAATCCTAAATTTGCCCTTGATTTATGTGACTAAAAATATTTTTCGATGTGAAATCATTCTTTATGTGTTTGCAGTATATTTCAGATGAAGATGTAGTTTTTTTGCCACTATTCTGAACTTCTCCCATCTGCCCTGATAAAAATACAAGTTATAGATTCAAGAATCTCCATAGGAATTCTTTAACTCTGTATCAACAGACAAAGAAATCATTCTTGAAATACATCTGATGACATGATAGACTGGTAAAGTCAAATCTCTCCAGAAGCAAAAATTAACTATGATTACTTGATGTAGACATCACTCAAACCAATCAAATGTTATTTTGGGAAATCATAAATTTATATCCAGCGTCAGTTTGTCACTCATTAAGTTCTTATAAGAATGATTAGGAAATTATCTTAATAAGTAAATGTTAGTCTTAACCTCTTCTTAGTTTGATGGCTTAAAAATATAAGTTTGTATCAATCCACTGAGTCTCGCTAAAAGTCTCTGCCTGCTTGGAGAGTTATTTATTCTAGTATTAATAAAATTTATCCAAGATGGAAGAGGAAATTCTTGCATTGCTCCATTCTGCAACAAATCTACCTCTAACATGTTAGCAAAGCCTTCAAAATAGGATTTTATAGGTAATATTAATAAATATTTACCAGGTACCTACTATGTTCCAGGCACTGTGTGAGATGCTGGGAATATATGAAAATCTCATTATCTAAAAGTGTGCCCATACACAGAAACTCTGGGAGCAGACTGCAGTCTTGCCAAGGTGTCGTTTTAGTGACTGACATGGATCACTACCTCCAGCAGTCAGCAGTGACAGCAGGCAAAGCTACTTAACAGGGAGTTACTGATCCTGCAGCTGTATTTTGCTTGTCTCTCCTTTGAAAGATGCTCCCTTTGAAGATCTTGATCATGTGGAAGAGAGGAAGCATGATATAACCTATAAATCAAGGAACAGAAAGGTTTTAGAGCTACAAGTAAATCACCTTGCCAGTAACTCAGAGAGATCACAGAGGAGGTAAACATAGTGAAGAAAATACAAAAAGATTCCGTGCACTTGATGATAAAGGAGTCAATTTCTTCTCCAATAAAACATTTTTTAAAGTACCACAGCAAGAATAGAACTGAAGAGTTTTCCTCTCACCCCTTGTGGAAAGGAAGAAAGATCCAGTTAAGGGAACCTGTCCAGGCTCTTTAAGGTACCACAAGGAATAGGTGGTAACATCTACCTCCTAAGGAAAAGTATGCACTCCTTAGATTTGCTCCCAAATTACTCTCAGTACTCTCTTCCACGCTTATTGAACCTGAAGAAAAACAAATTTCAGATACATTACTGATCATTTATCAATTCCTGGAACTGATAATAACAATCTTTCTTAGGTTGACTACCATGCCTTTTCCCTCAGGATTATGCAGAATGTGTGTATGAGGCTCTGGGTTTTATATCTGCAGAGATTTCCTCATTTGCCATAAAAATCATGTAACAAAGTGGTGATATAATTTACATTTCATCCGATTTATTATATTTTAAGTATTTTGAACATGGAGATAATGAAGAGGCATGATCATGGAAATTGTCTAAAAATAGGACCATGGTTAATAACTTAATTTAGCCTAATCCACCTAAATAATAATAAAATCTCATTTAATTGGACTTCATTAATTTTAAATGTGACAAATCTACATGACATTTGGCTGAAGTTGATCTGTGAAATTAGATGTAGATTCGAATACCAGTTTACCACTTCTATAAAAATTGGTTGAACTCTCTCTACTTACTTATCTGGAAAATGGGAATAGTCTCTTATCTGTTTTTACTTTTTCTAATCATTCATACTGTTAACACTCTATTGCAATCCATGAACACCTTGTGCACAAAATCATACAAAAGCCTCCAATTAAAGCCTTCTGCCTCCACTCTTGCCCACCTACCCCCTCGAAAATATAGGCTATTATATACACAGGGGCCATAGTGATATCAAAAATCTAAGTCAGAGAATATTACCCCTTTGCTTAAAATTCTGTAATGACTTCTCACTCTACTCAGTGAAATCCAGACTCCTTCCCATGGCTGACAAGGCCTACCTGAACTCCCCGCCCACACCACTTCTTTAACCATCTTTTTTTCCAGCTTAGTGAGATATGACTGACAAAAATTGCACATATTTAAGATGTACAGTGTGATGTTTTCATGTAGATATACATTTTGAGGTGATTACATTTTGAAATGATTAATGAAGCCAATTTAAAAATCCATCACCTCACACAGTTACCTCTTTTCTGTGTGTGTGTGTGTGTGTGTGTGTGATGAACACTTAAGGTCTACTTTTTTAGCAAGTTTCAAAATACAACACAGTATTATTAACTACAATCACCCATGCTATACATTAGGTCTCCAGAACTTACTCATCTTATATCTGAAAGTTTATACCCTTTGACCAACATCTCCCTATTTCCCCTCCCTACAGCCCCTAGTAACAATCATTCTGCCCTGAGTTTTACTTTTGTAGATTATTTCACTTAGATTAATGTTCTCCAGTTTCGTCCATATTGTCACTAATGACAGGATTTCTTTTTTTATTAAGAGGGAATAATATTCCAGTATATGTGTGTGTCTACCTCCTAAATGTCCACTGATGGATGATGAATGGATAAGAAATGGATAGATAGATAGATGATAGATAGATAGATAGATAGATGTCAGTTTCATTTGGGATATATATATATATATATGTCAGTTTCATTTGGGATCTAAGAAGATCCTAATCATCATATCTTGCCCTTAATAAATGTGGTTAATTATATAATAGCTTGTACAAAGTTCTACTAATTTGGTGTTAAGAGTTATAAACTTAATCACAAAAGCTAGGTGTGGTGATTTTAAAATATGGCCGCAGGGGCGCCTGGGTGGCTCAGTTGGTTAAGCGACTGCCTTCAGCTCAGGTCATGATCCTGGAGTCCCGGGATCGAGTCCCACATCGGGCTCCCTGCTCAGCAGGAAGTCTGCTTCTCCCTCTGACGCTCCCCCCTCTCATGCTCTCTCTGTCTCTATCTCATTCCTCTCTCAAATAAATAAATAAAATCTTTAAAAAAAAAAAAATAAATAAAAAAATAAAATATGGCCGCAAATTCTTTGACATTTCTCACATTGGGCGGGTCTACCTCTCCTCCTTAAATCTGGGCAAACTTGAGACTTTTGCATACGGAGCTAGGTCAGAATGGGTCATGCACCTTCCACCTCATTCTCTAGGAAAATTCACTGTGGAGTAAGCTAAGCAGCATGCAAAAAGTTTGGCCACCCCAAGATCTCCATGGTGAAGAGGACACATGTAGGTGCTCTCATTGACAGTTAATTTTGCAGCTGATGACCAGCATTAACTGTCAGTTATCTTGGATCTCCAGCCCAGTCAAACCTTCAGATGACCACAGCCCTGGATGACATCTAACAAAAACTGCGTAAGAAACCCCAAGGGAAAACTATTCAAAGAAGCTCTTCTAAAATTTATGACCCACAAAACTGAGAGTAAGATCAAATAGTTGTTCTGTTACACTTTTAAGTTTGGAATCAATGTATTACAAGGTAATAGAGAATCTTATACAAGGAAATGTCAAAACTGAGTTTCTTGTCACATACTATTTTCACCTATATTGTTCTGACTCTACTTGCCATGTGGTAAGAAAATGACTTATGTAAAATTTAGCCATGTGTAAACATTGACTTTCATTCATGTAACAAGATAGAAAAATATCAAAACTAGAAAGTGTTGATTTCAGGTCTCCTAAAAATGGAGCCCATGAAGGTTGTGGCTTATCAGGCTTACCACCCTGAGAGCAGGGTGGTCAAATCACAGGACTGCATACTAAGTCCAGCCCACCTCCTCTTTTGTATGAAATAAAATAAATATGGCCCACAATGCCAGAGTATTTACTGGCTTGCCCTTCACCAGAGAAGATGCCAATGCCTGAGTTAGAGAATGGCAAAATTGAAATAGGAATAAGTCCTCTGATTCATAGACCAATATTCTTTTTCTCATATGCTGCCTGACAAGAATAAAATTTTTCTATTTTTTTTTAAAGATTTTATTTATTTATTTGACAGAGAGAGACACAGCTAGAGAGGAAACACAAGCAGGGAAAGTAGGAGAGGGAGAAGCAGGCTTCCCGCGGAGCAGGGAGCCCAATGTGGGGTTTGATCCCAGGACCCTGGGATCATGACCTGAGCTGAAGGCAGACGCTTAATGACTGAGCCACCCAGGCACCCCAAGAATAAAATTTTTCATCAACATCAGCATATTTTAATGAGCTTATTTCATGATCCTATGAGTTTAATTTATATCAGTACTTCTTAAATTTTCTAAGAGCTTTTCCTTTTGTTTTTTGGGGAAGACTGTTGTTTTCATACTTGTTTTAGTTTTGCTTTTGAAAAGAGAGGTGTTATTCACAAGAGGGTAAATATATTATTTAAGGTTTTCTGTGATACCATCAGTGAGGAAAAGAGAAGAAAACTGATATCTTGGATTAGGGTTCAGCAAACTTTTTCTCTAAGGGTCAGAATATTTTTTGCTTTGCAAACCATTCAGTGTGTATCACAAATACTTTGCACAAAAGCAGCCATAGACAGGCTCAAATAAATGGGCATGATTGTGTCCAGAAAGATTTTATTTGCAAAAACAAGTGGTGGGCTATACTGAGCCTGCAGTCTAGTTTGCCAACCCATCTCAGATAATTTGGGGACATATAAATGCGTAGGAATGCAACGCTGCTGGGCTTATAGTAAGATTGTAGTTACAAATTCTACCCAGAGAAGTAGGGGAATATCAAACATTCCCATATTGGAATAACAATATTTTGCCTGTGTACTACATGTTTTGTTCCCTATACTTTAGAATAATATTTAATATCCAGTCTGGGCATACTAGTGAATTAGGGTTGAGTTAGTATTACTGAAAGACCTTGTAAGTTAAATTTCAGTCTTTATTATTACAGCTTGAAAGTCTTAATGTTTTTACAGTTAATTTATTTCTCCAAGAAGTAAGAGGAGACCATTCTAGATGTCAGTAGCCAAACTTTCCTGAATGCAGTATTC
Organism: Phoca vitulina; assembly: GCF_004348235.1. NCBI lineage: Eukaryota > Metazoa > Chordata > Mammalia > Carnivora > Phocidae > Phoca > Phoca vitulina. The sequence continues at coordinate 39,964,986 of NW_022589709.1, read as the reverse complement.
TCAGACTGTGTGAGATTTTTCTCCTAGTTTGCAGAACCCCTGAAGTTCTCTCAATACCAAAAAAAAAAAAAAAAAAAAGCTTATTCTTACCAGTAGTAGAGGACATTCTACTCTCAAAGAGAGAGAATTTCTATCTTCCATAGGACTTTACACCATCATAAATTTCCTGGACATGTTGTCACCTATATAAAAAGGACCAATGCCACCTAACTGCCAACCACTCTGGGATAAAGTGGATAAGGTGAGGAAGACAGTAACCCAGTCCCCATCACACTTAGTTGAAGGTGATATTAAAATAGACTTTTAGAAAAAAAAAGTATGCTTTATTTTTCAGCTTAAAGTAAATGCCTACTTGAACAAAAATACATAAAATTTTTTCCAATGCTAAAAGCAAATAAGTGGATTTTCCAGAGTTTCAAAAAGAAAAAGAGTATTTTCTTTGTGCCTAAGAGGTATGTAGATTTCAGAAAGATTAAAAAATGCATTGATAAAGTAAGCAACTAATCAACTACAAATTCATAGTAATGTTAATTACATAAATATATAAGTGTGTATATATAGTAATAATTATGAAAAGCAAAATAAAAACATAATATTACTTTCAACCATTTCAATTTAAAGAATAGGAAATTTTGAAGTGTTTGCTTTGAAAACTCAGAATTATCCACACGTGAAAAATCCAAAATTGCTGTAAAGTGTAAAAATTATCCTTTTTTCCACCTACAGGTAAGTCAGAATTGCTGTGCAAATTTTCTTCAAACTTCTTGAAAAGGAATTTTCTGGAAAGGAAAATCTCTGAAGCTACACAATAAAAACTTCAGAGGCAGAAGAAAACTCTTCCCGGTGCCTACATCTACAGAGCACAGGCAAAACCAACCATCCCCCCACACACACATGTGCACACACACACACGCGTGCACATACACACACACTCTACAGCATATGTTTATTAACTGATTCAACACAATTTTATTGAGTGCCATGTGCATTAATTGGTATAGGATGTACATGTATGAATGTGTGTGTGTTATGTGAATATAACCTTATGTGTGAATGTATCTGTGGAAGCAAAGCCAAGAGAAAGGCCTAAAGGCAAAGAGGACATATGCAGGTAAGATGACACCCACCCATGGGAGGGCACCAGAAATTATCCTCTGAAGCAGGTTATACATACACCATTCTTCTCTACCCCTTTCAATTCAACATTTTTAAAAGATTTATTTATTTATTTGAGAGAGAGAGAGAGAGAGAAATAGCACGAGTGGGGAGAGGGGCAGAAGGAGAGAACCTCAGGCAAACTCCTCACTGAGCATGGAGCCCCATGACCAATGAGATCATGACCTGAGCCGAAATCACGAGTCAGATGCTTAACCGACTGAGCCGCTCAGGTGCCCCTCAATTCAACATTTCAAAGTGAAATTATTTTAAAATATTTCTGAAGTTGCATGGAAGACTGCTTAAATTTGTGGATTTTCAGGTTGCAATTTACAGGGAACAGCACACTGTTTTCACTTGCAAAGTACGAGACCGAGGGCTGGCCATTCACTTTTCTCCTTAAACCCTGGCAAACTCCTACTTCAACAGCCTTTCATAGTTATGAAAAAAGGTACCAAATTAGGGTGCTTGGGGTGAGATCCTGCTCATGTCGGAAGCAATTTACACTGACACTAGAGATAAGGACTGCTCTTCTTAGAGTGACCCAGCAATCCTCTAGCCTCACAGGCCACCGTGTTTGTTTGAGTTAGCAGGTGGATACAGCCATCATAAGAACACAACTAGGAAAAATCCAACATGGTACAATACTAAGCAGGAACTTCTGCAGAAATGAAAACAACTTAGTAATTATAAAAGTCAGACCTTAGATTTCCAAACAAATAGAGATCCAGTTTTAATTCTGATTTAGAACTATGTTGCACACATTTCAGAAGTTATTATTTCATAAGAGAAGCAAGCAGGAAAAAAAAAAACCTCTGGGTCATAGGAATAAAAAAGAAACAGTTTAGTTTTTAAGGTGTCAAGAATGATATGTTATAGAATGCCGGGGGGGGGGGGGGGGGGGAAAACAGAACATTCCCTCCGTTGCTGCTCCCAGGGAGACCAACACTCTCCATAAGAAGAGGAAATGGCCCACTGTGAAAAAACAGGGCCAACCATGAAGTTGAAGAACCAAGCAGACCTGACTGCTTAAGACCCAAACGTCTCCCCAAAAGACAGACCACTGAAAAGAAGGGAACCTGTGAATCCAGAAAAGCATCAAATAGGAGCACACAGGCTTGGAAGCAATTGCTTTACCACCCTTAGCTCCAAGCTTCCTTGGAGTATCTGGCTTCAAACACCGAGATCTCTTCATCCTGTCCTTTAGAGATAGCACCAGAGCACGCCTGCTCACCTGCTCGTCCTTTATTCCCACCCCTCAGGACCTCATTGCAGATGGCCAGATAAGGCTACCTTCTGGGCACTGAAGGAGGAGTTCAGGACACACCACCCATAAAACATGCCACTTGGGTATACTGATTGTTTTGAACTGAAGACACTTGAAAACAGCAAATGCAGAGAGGTTTCTCGGAACTTCCCTTCTCTGCCTAAAGACAGATCCTCCAAAAGGAACTCAATTGTTATAAATCCCCTCCCTGGGAGTTAGTCAACCAGGGTAGATTGATTCTGGTCACAGAAGAGACTAGAAGTTGACACCACCCCCTGATAAGCTTTGTCACAAACTATCATAGCACCTATCTATTCTAAGGGCCCATTCATCTTTGTTAAGTGGCCTACATTCCCACTCCCCTTCTCCTGTTAAGACAGTACATAAGCTCTCAAATCTCACCATTTTGGGGAGGATATTTATTTTTCCCTGTGATACCCCCATGTATGTAATGTTAAAAATTAATAAAGACAGGAAAGCTTTTCTCTTATTAATCTGCCTGTAGTTCATTTATTCCGTAGACCCTGCTATCAAACCTCAGAGGGTGGAGGGAAAAACTTTGCTCCCATACACAAACTCCTCTCAGCACCACCTCATCTCTGCCAGGCTGCAGGCTGCCCAACACAGGCACTTCAGAAGGAAATTTTAAAAGAGGAAGAAAACGGCCTTTAATACTTTGAGCAACATGATAAATTCTTGGTAGGTTGCACTATAATAGCACTCTTGTTAAACAATAAGCATCTCAATGTCACATTCATTTTAAGAAGCCTTTGCCAGAAAATCATTGTGATCATCATCACGCTTATCATAATAATAGTGGCATATAGGAATTTGTTCCATTACCAAAGGATGGGAATCCTTTACCAGAGGCAAGCTATGTCTCTAAGGCTCCCCTGAGCCTATGCACAGTGAGCTGCCAGTTCTCCTTGACTCAGAAGCCAGGGCTCAGGCAGCTAGAGCATTCTGTGCCTCAAATCATAGAGTGCTGAGAGTTTGGCCTTTGCCTCCACCAGACCCCAGCCCCACTTTCCCCACCAGAGGCTGCTGATAGCAAAAACCACCCGGCTCAGCCATCACAGCTGGTCCACAGCCAAGTTGGCTGAAACTTGTCTATACCATACCCAGTATGGCTAACAAGAACCTTTGTTCCCAGTACATTTGATCATCAAAATAGCATTGCATTTCCCCCTAGAGAAATGCAATTTTGTCTCTATTACAAGTAGTTTGATGTGTGGTAATCGAAAGGAGACACATTTTAAATTTGAGCTTTATGTTGTGACTAACATTAATTTAAATACCCTACATCAAAGGGCTGTGCTATTTCTCCAAACTGCTTTAAAACCCACCATGATTTTTTGTTGTTGTTTCAGAAACCCACAGTGCAATCTGCAATGCATTATAAATTTTGAGCACAGAATCTTATCTATATTTTCTTGCGCATTCCAAAACCCCCCAAAATACTGATCAGAGACAGTTCCCACATTCCAAGACTAGTGCCACAAGCTTGCTGCAAGTAGAGAGAGAAAAGATTGAAAGTAACAGATGTTTGGGTTGCCTGGTCTTGTTATTTTCAAGACTTCATCAACAATGCAAAGTTTTAAATTAGAAATGTACTATAGTTCTATTGTTCCCTATGGAAATTTCTAACTAAAACCAGAGTCTAAGAATTCATTTTCAAACAAAAATTCTAACTTTGGTTTTAAGTGGGGGTAGGGGTATCCTCTTAGAAGGGAAGAAAGTTCAGTCTGATGAGCATCCCCACTCCACTCAGCACCGCAGGAGGGAGCAGGATTCAATGAGTGGAAACAATTCTACCACCTCTTGCAGACTTGGTGACTCCATGGGGTGTGCTCCCTGGGCTCCTGCTGCCCAAAAGGGAGGCCGTAGGGGATGCTCGCAGCACCACTACAGTGAGAAAGTTTTGTGGGTCTGTTCTCACAACATTCAGGATAGTTCCACATGCGGTATCCTGACTTGCTTCAAAGAGCAGAGAGCTTTAGAAGCCCCTCCAGAAGCCTTGCCTGCATCGACTCTGCCATCCATACTGCTCATCCCCTGCCAGGTTTTGCCCAACCGGGAAGGAAAGTTATTAGCTCCCTCCTGGACTCAAAGGGAAGTGTGAGCAAAGTCCATTGTTTGCCCTCAAATGTGCATCCTTGGTGGCTGTTGGTTCACATATTCGCCTACTTCAGAGACAGCGATGCAGTGCTTATACAGGATTTCAGAAGAGCTCAGATCCGGGGGGGTTTTGGCTGAGGACGGACCAACAAGTGAAACTGATAAAGCAGAGACAGTTTTAATTGAATGTAGATTTATAGAAGGAAGTCAATATCTTGTCGTTGTTGTTGTTCCTAAAATCCTTTTGTCCTTTTATCCCAACCCTCACGCAAAAACACTCCTGACTACTCTAGCCCACGATAATCCCTCTGTTCTCTAAACTCTTAAAAATACATATGGTATATGCTGCCAACTAAGCACTTTCTTATATACCCACCTGTATTAGTGTCTGTATTATATTTTTAATACTGACTCCCTAAATTGATTTTGAGTGTCTCAAGGGCAGACAAAATGTCTTATACTTACTACCAGGACCTATCATGGAGATAGTGGGGATGGGAGAATCCAAGAGAACCATTTGGCATAAGCCTCATATTCAAAAACAAGACTCAAATTTAGATTTTTGATATCTCCAAATGAGATTATACCTAGACTTTCATAGACATACTGGCAAGAGTTTTAAAAAGAAGCACTCCATCCAACAACTTTAAATTCATCACAGTTTCTATGATCCTTTTTTGGCATTACTTTATTTTTTAATATCCCAGGAGCCTCAGAGAGAGATGGGGAGAGAAAGAGCGAGAGAGAGGTGGCTCAGTTTGCCTCAGATTTTCTGTATTTCCTGGCACCATGTTACAAAGAATATGCTCAGAAAATATTCCCTAATGGTCAACAGACAATCTGTGGCTGGAAGGAGAAAGTACAAACCTGGCATGGCACTTTCTAGACCCAGGGCAACTGAAAAGGACCCTAGGTAGACTGGCTAGAGTCCATCCCAGAGTGATTTGGTCTTCAGGGTCCTCCCTCCTTCTGTGGGGAGCAAAACATTACTCAAAAGAGGAGGGATGCCCTCTTCTTTTGAAGATAAGGTGGCCCTTTGAAATTTAAACCAGCAGAATCCAGAGACAATGGCTATGCTTATTTAACCAGCTGTGAGAGGCAGTCATACAAGAAACTGGCATGCATGGACAAAGGGATCTAAAAATCCCAGAACTCCAGTCAATGTAGTCTCTAGAAGTAATCTCAGGGAAGCAGGACTAGAATGTGATTGTAGTCTTCAAAATCTCATATACTCTTTGAAGAAAGATAGTGTGAAGCAAGTGTGTAAATAGTAAAGAGAATTAGTCATGAGTTCATTGTGTGAGTTTATTTGTAAAGAGACTTCAGGGCAGCTGGTAATCTTCTGGTGACATGTCCAAAACTGCCTTTGGCTCTCTTAGGCACCTCTTTGTGCCCCATTCTTGATTTTAGCTGATGTGGTAAACATTAGTCCTGTTTGCCAAATCTTTCTGGCTCTCTGCCTCCTGGAACTTTGTAGAATAGCATTCCCTCTTTCTTCTTCGCAGCTAGGCATGGTCTTGTAACTTGTTTCAGTCAATGAAATGTAAGTGGTATAAGAATCAGTGAACAATTCACCACATTTCCATTGCCCTGCCTTGCCTAACATGGACCATAAAGCACAGAGATGGAGCCTCCGTCTGCTGGGGTCCTGAGTGAGAATGACCAGAACTTCCCCGCTGACCAGTGGGGACTATTTGCCACGAGGAAAAAAATAAACCTTTATTATTTTAAGCCACTGAAATCTTAAGATAATAACCTACCCTATTCTGATTGCTAAGAGCGGGGATGAGCTAAAATGGTTAATCCCCTGCCTCCCCAAACTGAAGTAACATTGGCAGTTACACTATTGCATACCAGGGGATTGTAGAAGGCTCCGAACAAGACAGGCTCATCTTGTCATTGCAGTCACTGGACTCGTTAATTTTAAATGTTATTTTTATACTTGAAAGCTCCTAAGAGAGGACGATCTTAAATGTTCTCACTACAAAAAAAAAAAAAATAGTAATTATGTGACGTGATGGAGGTGTTAACTAATGCTAGGGTAGTAATCATTTTACAATATAAAAGTGTATCAAATCAACATACTGTATATCTAAAACTTACACAATGTTATATGGCAAGTATATCCCAATAATGCCAGGAAAAAATAAAGCAGATCTCTTGTGGAAAAAGAAATAACATGTTATTTTTATATTAAGACAAACATACACAGACAAGTGCAAGAGTCTCCTAAATTTTTAAGATAAAATAGAAAACATTAAAGAATTTTGGAAGCATAGGTTTAGAGGGTGAAACAAGGAATTAGAGCAGAAAAGGGACCTTTGAAAGGAGCAGCTTCAGTGAACAGAAGAGGAAACTGAGTTGCAGAGAATCTACATGACGCATCCAAAGTCCCCAGCCACTTAATGCAGTCCTGGTAGGCTGATTCCAATTGAGTACTCTTTTGCCACACCTTGAGTGTGTAAGATAATGATTCTCCTAGTGTTCTTAATAACACAAGGGAAGAAAGAGACTCTTATGCAAAAACCAGCCATCTTTTCTTCAGTGTTCACTTGCAGGTGATTCCTCGGATTGGTAGCAATAACGTACCTATGAGATGGCAAATAGGTGACCCACTATTCAACTGCCACTTGTTCATAGAGAGATCTAATATTATTTTTTCCTTTCTTCCCCAACTCCTCACTTTACCTAGGTGGAAAGATTTAAAGAATAGAAAGAATTTCCTTCCCCCACCATATGCCTCCAAAATTTTCCAGCTTTTGATCTTTATTTTTTAAAAGATTTATTTATTTATTTGAGAGAGAGAGAGAGAGGGAGACAGGGGGAGAAAGAGAAAGGGCGCATGCATGAGTGGAGGAGGGGCAAAGGGAGAGGGAGAATCTTAAGTAGCCTGCCGCTGAGCATAGAGCCAGACAAGGGGCTAGATCCCAGGACCCTGAGATCATGACCTGAGCCAAAACCAAGAGTTGGAGGTTCAACTAACTGAGCCACCCATGTGTCCCCCAGTTTTTGGCTTTTGATCTTTATAATCTAATCAATTATCTACACTTTGGGGTCATTAAATATGATGAGCTATTAAAATATAGCATCATCATGTAACTGCTTCATTGCACATGTCCTGGTTCTTTGATTTGATCAGAAGGTCATGGAGAGGAGGAAATATGTGTAAACCAAAGAATGAAATACATCAGGAAAAGCTTACATGGTAAATAAGATCTTCATATCTTGTCCAATTCTTAGTTCATCCACTTTCAGAAATATTTCATATCTCATCTACAATGACTCGAGGAGGTAGACAGAGCTTCACCTCTACCCATCCACCACAATAGCCACCTCCAATGGTTTGCCCTTTGGGGTCAGACTAAAATAAAGGCCAAACTCAGATGACCCCAGTAAGCCACTCTAGCAAATGGACTATTTCACCAATGAAGCTAAAACATCAGCCAAGGCCAGGTGGTGGGGATATTACAAAGCAGCAGACAGTGGTGATGTGTCATAACCAGAGAAAATCAATGCCCAGCCACTGTCAGCTGCGGACTCCGCCCTCATTCCTCCAGGTATAATCTACTTCCAGAGATAGTATGCGTCACAAAGATGGCAACAGAGCATCCTTGACACATTAGGAAATACGATCTCAAAAAGGCATGTACCTATGTCTTATAAGAAAGTTTCTCACTGTAAATAAAAGTACAGATGGAAGTAGATTTCTATTACCTTTGAAAAATAATATGTAGTTCTATTCACGTTTCAGTGTTTTGGCTGTGTGGCAGGTTTAGTAACGAGTGGAGAATTTTTAGTGTTTTTTCTGCATTAGCCAATAACATTATAAGATGACAAATCAGTTCACTTTTCCCAGCATCATAGAGGTAAACCACTATATATATGTGCACACATATGCACACAACACACACACACACACACACACAATCTTCCTTGTACTTTACTTTTTTGGGTTAACGTTATAGTCAATGTGCAGCACAGGTGGTCATCCATACAGAAGCAAAAATCCTATTTTAAAAGTTGCTTTCAGTCTGTTCCTGTTGTTCTAGGGCAGCAGTTCTCAACCAGGGGTGATTCTGCCGCCAGGACACATCTGGCGACGTCTGGAGACATTCTGGGTTGTCCTGAATGGGGTGGTGACGCTACTGGCATGCCGCTGAACATCTTACAACGCACAGGGCAGTCTCCCACAGAAGGGAATTATTATGTCCGTAAAGTCAATAGTGTCAAGTTTGAGAAACCCTGATCTAGGGGTAAAGCAATATACAATTTTAGGAAATTACCTTAATCGCCTTTGTTTAATGCAAAGGAAAAACCAAAGTCTTATTCTGAAATAGGGAATTTCAGACTAAGTTTGAATGATGGCTTTTATGAACAGCATCTCTGTGGAAACCAGTATGTTGTTAACTTCATTTTAAATTCCTTGGCTAGGATGAGAAATGAAGAAGGAGGCAAGAACAAATGTCCCAGATTTCCAGGAAGAACTGATTGGAGAAGACTCCCTTTTAAGGGAGATAAAATGACCCTGAGCAATGTCATCATAGGCAAAGGGCTAAGCAGAGTCAGTCAAAAGGATGCTTCCTGTGACGAGCATGCCAGATGGCATCTAGAATTGGGGAGATTTGAACCGGCGGCAAGTTTTCCTTTTTCATATTATTGTTCTCTTACAGTACCCCCAAGTCTTCAAAAGAAGTTTTGTAAAGCACCACAACCTAGTGTTTGTTGTGGTTAGGGCATAAAAATTACCAAGCCAAGGATTTCATTAGGGCAAGTACAGGTAAAAGTCAGGAGAGAGCCAGGGGAAAACTGGAAAATTGATGATATCCACATGTAAGCCATTCCCTGAGGGGCCAAAGAGGGAAAGCACTCACCCAACAGCCTAAGGGAAGTTCTGCAAGGCCGTGGGTAAGTCTATGAGCCAAAGTTGGCTGTCAGAGGTGTCATGTGTCTCCCAGGAATGAGTCTGCCCTAGTATGCCTGCCTAGCTCAGTTACTAGATAGGAAGTGCAGCCTTGGTGTGAACATGGCAATAGATTTCAGAGTGCACCAGCTGGGGAACCTTGGTCAATTACAGTCACTGCACTGAGAGGTCTGCTAGGTACATTCTCATGGCCATCTCATAAAAATGACCATCATCAGCTATTTGACTGGGTCTTTTGGACACCAACTTTCAGCCCCACCATCTGTTCAAATGTCCTCCTTTCAGCCACTTGCATTGATGTTTTAATTATTGATAAATAACTTAGTAGTAAATAGTTTCCACCCAACTGAGAATTCAAATAAAGAAAAGCCAAATCCTCTAGGATCACCAGAGCAGCAGGAGAAAACTCGCAGACTTCAGTGTGCCCAAACCAAGAAACCCTTCACCTATATGATGCTTTCACCTGGGACTGACCCAGACTGTGCTGCTCAGAACTCCAGCTCAGTACCTTAGCAGGTCACCAGCCTCTGTCATACAATGATTGCCAGCTCCCTTTCCAGGCTTGGAACCACTCCATTAGAGACCCATCATTACCTACTATAGAACTTCTAAGAGAAAATTGAGTTGAATAAATTATTAGCAATTTCATAATAAACCTCAAATCATCTTCCATACATTTTCCTCAAACTGCCAGAGTAATTTGTATATTAAACATTTAGATAGTACCATCCTTCCTTGTCAAGTCTCCCTTGTGAGAGATTGCTAAGCAAAAAGGAGACCATTACATTCCAGGAGAGTGTAAGTTCAGAAAGGCCTCAAGGCAGACCGTGAGCTGGAAGACTTCTCAAAGGTTTGCCAGCTCTGTGATTTTGTGATTTTATGATTTCAGATGAAGAACCTAATACAACACTGAGAAACTTTCCCCACAACAGGAAAGAAAGTCCGTGGAAAAGCCAGCATTAGAGAATGCCTGGCTTCTTCAGTCTATCTCCTAAAACATGAAATAAAATTTTGAACCATAGATAATCATGTTGTCCCTTTATTCAGAACTTCTTGTTGAAGAAGGGGACAGTCGAAGATAGTATCTGTCTGCATTTGTAAACATTCCAAAACCAGCATACAGAAGGACAAGTGAGCCTTAAAAGACCATCATGAGATCTTTGGTTTGAGTGCTGGACAGAACTTCAAGCATGACTAGCAGTTATGTTTTGGGTAACAGTGGGGACCTAAGTTCTTTTCTTCCTTGTATCTTGCACAGTGTTTTCACACCTGCCAGCCCAAACAGAAGAAATATTGATACAGTGATTTTAGACAAAGTTACAGTCAAGTTGGCCTAAAACACTGGGAACATCAGAAACGTCCTTTAGTGCATTCTTCACACAAATCCATATGATTTTTTGTTGCTCTGACATTAAGATTACTGTACATATTGTTTCCATCTTCTTCTCTTTGCCCAGTGCTAGAACACAGAAATGTTATTAACTCATAGAGTGAGCACCCGTGCGCATGCACACACACACACACACACACACACACACACGCAAGCACACCAAAAAAGCTCAGCTTGTCAACAGCTTTGGCAGAGTAAAATACAAATGATAATTAGAAACATGTGTCCCCAGCAAAGAGGCACAGAAACTAAAAGGTCATCTTTTTCCAAATGACCTAATTAGAAAAGCCTGGAGTGCTGGCTACAGTATAATGGTTTTACACAGCTTTTAACTCAGACTTCCTGTTTTAAAACAGTGCAATTTACTGCTCCTGTAGCAAATATGAATTGTCACTTAATGCCAACAGAATTACGCCTCACAACACCACCTGCCTCCAGCAATCTCCTCATTGTTAGACGCATCAGCTGAGGGCTGCTGATTTACCATCCCAGAATGACCATTTAGAACCTAGTGCCAGGACTGCTGCCAAGTTGAGAACAAGGATTTCATGTAGAAGGGAGCCCACGAGGTACTTTACATTAATGCCGACTGAAATATGCATGAATAGAGCAAAGGGAAAAGCAGTTGTTCCGAATCAGACTATCAGTGAATGCTTCTTAGATTCTTTTTTCTGGTCCCAGAGCTAAGATTTTGATGCTGAATAATTTTAATTGCCCAGAGACAATAGACACACACTGGCTGAAAATGCCGCATGGTAGAAACTCACACAGGCACCCAAATAGAATTGTCGTTTTAAATAGATGCCTCTGTAAATTTGTATTTAATCTCTCTCGTATTTATTCAATATGTTGTGATGTTTCATTAAGTATTCATTTTGCTTGTCTGTTTCATTGCCTCAGTTCTCCCAAATGAAACACCTACCTAATGCTATGAGGAAGAACATTTATCCTAGACTCTAAAGAACTTAAAATTCAGTGACAGTGATGGGTGCCCAGCTATGAAATATTTTTCCCAACCTCTCTTATAGCTAAGTGTGGTCATATGACTAAATTTGGGCCTATAGGACATGAATGGAGGGGATGAGTACAACTTCTGAGTCACCTTCGTTCGTATAGACTGTTTGGCTTGAATTCTCTGTCCCCTGTCATTGGCTGTGGAATGGTGATGACTAGAGCCACCTTGGGTGACACAGCTGCTCTGACCGCCTTGCACTAGTCACCTACATACTTCTCCATGAGAGAAAAATGAACCGCTATCACTCTTAAGACTATAAAACAGGTACACCTTGGTTTTTTGGAACCCACACACATCTTCTGTTTTATTTTTTTGTAGTTTCAAGTTTTTATTCAAGTTCCAGTCAGTTGTCATATAGTGTAATATTAGTTTCAGGAGTAGAAATCAGTGATTCATCACTTACATATAACACCCAGTGCTCATTACAATACCCCTTACACATTTAGCCCATCCCCAATCCACCTCCTCTCCAGGAACCCTGTTTCCCTCTCTCTCCCCCCTCCCCTATGTTCATCAGTTTCATTTCTTTTTTTTAAAGATTTGTTTATTTATTTGAAGAGAGAGTGCGAGCAGGGGGAGGGGCAGAGGGAGAGGGAGATAATCAGACTCCCCACTGAGCAGGGAGCCCAACTCAGGGCTTGATCCCAGGACCCTGAGATCATGACCTGAGCTGAAATCAAGAGTCAGACACTCAACTGACTGAGCCACCCAGGTGTCCCCACCTATTTCATTTCTTAAATTCCACATATGAGTGAACTCATGTGGTATTTGTCTTTCTCTGACTTATTTCGTGTAGCATAATACACTCTAGCTCCATCCACATGGTTGTAAATGGCAAATTTCATTCTTTTTGATGGCTGAGTAATATTCTTCTTTATCCATTCATCAGCTGATGGACATTTTGGCTCTTTCCATAATTTGGCTATTGTTGATAATGCTGCTATAAATGTCTGGGTGCAGGTATCCCTTCAGGGCAGTATTTTTGTCTCCTTTGGGTAAATACCTAGTAGTGCAATTGCTGGATCATAGGGTAGGTCTATTTTTAACTTTTTGACTGTTTTCCAGAGTGGCTGCACCAGTTTGCATTCCCACCAACACTGTAAGAACGTTCCCCTTTCTCTGCATCCTCGCCATCTGTTGTTTCCTGTGTTGTTAATTTTAGCCACTCTGACAGGTGTGAGGTGGTATCTCATTGTAGTTTTGATTTGCATTTCCCTTATGATGAGTGATGTTGAGCATCTTTTCATGTGTCTGTTAGCCATCTGTATGTCTTCTTCGGAAATAATGTTTATTCATGTCTTCTGCCCCTTTTTTAACTGGATTATTTGTTTTGGGGGTGTTGAGTTTGGTAAGTTCTCTATATATTTTGGACACTAACGCTTTATCAGATATGTCATTTGCTAATATCTTCCCCCATTCAGAAGGTTGTCTTTTAGTTTTGTTGATTGTTTCCTTCACTGTGCAGAAGATTTTTATCTTGATGAAGTCCCAATAGTTCATTTTTGCTTTTGTTTCCCTTTGCTCTGGAGACGTGTCTAGCAAGAAGTTGCTAAGGCTGCTGTAAAAGAGGTTGCTGCCTGTGTTCTCCTCTAGGAGTTTAATGGTTTCCTGTCTCACATTTAGGTCTTTCACCCATTTTGAATTTATTTTTGTGTATGGTATAAGAAGGTGGTCCAGTTTCATTCTTCTTCATGTGGCTGTCCAGTTTTCCCAACACCATTTGTTGAAGAGACTGTCCTTTTTCCATTGGATATTCTTTCCTGCTTTGTTGAACATAGGTTGACCATATAGTTGTGGATCCATTTCTGGGTTTTCTATTCCATTCCATGGATCTATGTGTCTGTTTTTGTGCCAGTGCCATACTGTCTTGATCACTACAGCTTTGTAATATAACTAGAAGTCTGGAATTGTGATGCTTCTAGCTTTGCTTTTCTTTTTCAAGGTTGCTTTTGCTATTTGGGGTCTTTTGTGTTTCCATACAAATTTTAGGAGTATTTGCTCTAGCTCTGTAAAAAACGATGGTGGTATTTTGATAGGGATTGCATTCAATGTGTAGATTGCTTTGGGTAGTATAGACATTTTAACAATATTTGTTTTGCCAATCCATGAGCATGGAATGTTTTTCCATTTCTTTGTGTCATCTTCAATTTCTTTCATAAGTGTTCTACAGTTTTCAGAGTACAGATCTTTTACCTCTTTCATCAGGTTTATTCCTAGGTAACTTATGGTTTTGGGTTCAGTTGTAAATGTGATCAATTCCTTGATTTCTCTTTCTGCTGCTTCATTGTTAGTGTACAGAAATGCAACAGACTTCTGTATGTCGATTTTGTATCCTCCAACTTTACCAGATTTATGTATCAGGTACACTTTGTCATAGCAGATTAGCCTGCACCTCAGCTGATAAAATGGATACATCAAGAAGTTGCACCTTCCCATTGTGCCTTTGACTTTGTGTGTACCTTAAATTGTTCAGTTCATTAGTAAATCAAAGAGAAAGTGATTTTAGGCTAATCCTGCTAATCCTTGAACCTAAACCAGTCTTTAAGATCAAACATAGTTCATGGGATCTTTTCTGTAAATTGAGGAGGATGAGTGTTGTTGGAGTTTCAAAATCCTGTGGTCTAAGGTTCAATACTGCACTGTGACTTGAAGCAGATCAGATCTCAATTCTTTTTCATGCATTATATCAAAAGAGATATATCTATAAATTCTGTTTTTATAATTTCAGAGATAAAAAGACTTCAATACATGCATTTCCTTCATTTAATACTTTCTTTGCAATATTTTAAATTCCTCTCTTTCTACTGGCTCCTTCCCTGTATCTTCAGTCACATAAAGATCTATTTCAATTTATAAAATCTTTTTATTGGATTCTTTTGCCCCTCAGATATAATTTTATTTTATATATTCCTTTCTCTGTCCAAATTTATACATGCAACAAACATTTGTTGAGCCTCTCCTCTGTATCATGTAATAAAGGAATTGGGATACAAAGCAAAGTTCTTGAGGATCTCACTATTTTGTTGCACTGGGCTGTTTTCAAGAATCTCCTTGGATTTGCCTCGATTAGCATGGAAACACCATTCTGCTTCTCATACTTCAGCTCTGACTATTCCATTATCTTTCTTGGCTGTTCTTCCTCTTCCAATAGCCCTTAATAGGGGTTTCCTCCCATACTCAGTAGCAGGTCCTCCATTGTGTCTCTCTACTCCCTTCCTTTGGAAATAGCATCAGCTCTCCAGCTTCAATTATCACCTCTTATGAATGATTCTCATCTGTCTCTAGGCATAAATTTTCACCCAAGTTTCAGTTACAAATTCCCAATTATACCTCATTACCATATTGCCCTTGAAATCCCAACATGTCCAAAACTAACCTAAATTCAGTTTTCTTACACATACTGTCATCCCCACACTCTATTTAACATCTTCCCTTATGACATGTACATTAACTTCCTTATCTTTCCCTCTCTCTTTGTAGGTTAGCCAAGCCTTCCTATACAACAGTAGGAATGGAAGTTTCATTTGGAGCAACTTATTTCCTTGGCTGCTTTAATTCAAGCAACTCACTCATGGTAACTGGAGAGTAGGCATTTGCCTTTTCTCAGAGCATGGTTTCTTCCATGCAGGGCCAAGTAGTTGGGAGAACAAATGAAGGAATGTCAATAAGCAATTATATAATTGACTACCAACATTAACCTGACAAGAATTAGTGGGAGAGGTAATATGCTCAATCCCCAAAGAGTTCTCAAATACTCAGGCTTCGATGAATATATTTATAAAAGCATTTTACTGCAGAACCAATTAGATGAGTACTCCTTGTTCCTTCCATTTTTGTATTATTATATAATGGGAAACAACATGTTTCCTTTCCTTTCCTTGACTATGGTTGATGTTAAACTTACCTATTGTCCTCTTACTTTTGGTTCCACTTTTTGTCAGAAACCAGTTTTTCTTGGATTATGTGTTACATGTTTACATATTAAAAAAAAAAAAAACTATGAGACCTACTTTTGTCTTCTTTTATACTTCATTTCATACACACATATTTCTTGTTTGCTTTATCATTTAGAGCTCTTAGATGCAAGCGGACACAGAAGGATTCTTAAAGAATGTACATAGAGTGTCCAAGGTCACCTAAGGGTCAGGCTTGGAGGCTACTTAGTCAGGAGCAATGCCCCAACTAAACTAAAGGACTACCCAGAAAAGACCCCCACCTACAGCCTAGGGCACCCAGGACAGGACACCAGAAATCATTCTACTGCTGCTCTGGAAGGCCAGATGTCTCTGCCACCATCTTCACCTGAAATGCCTTATTCCTTGTGCCTACTTTTTCCCACTGCTCACTTCTAAACTGAAGTCTCACGAATGACTGTCTGACTGGAGATACCTCAGTTACATGACTACATCATATCTTAAGGGAAGTTGTGAAAGTCAATTACTGCCCTCGGCTTTAGGGAGGGACAAATAAGGTAAGTTATAGCATCCAACTAGAAAGGGTATTCAAAGATCTGTGCAAATAAAAAAGTCTGACAAATGTCTACTACATTCACTGGCTTCCCTTCCCAACTTCTCTCTTTGCCAATATTGCTGTATTTTACCAAATAACCAAGGCTTCTACTATCAGTCATGGGTGTATCTTTTTCCTCCTTCAGTTCCTGGATCCTACCAATGAACAATTATTTTCAAGTCATTCACTACATGTCCAGCATATATGTATTGGTGCTGAGGGAGTTCAAAAGAAGTATAGCCATAAATTCTAAAATCTGGAATTAACATATAGAAAAAATAAAGTATTATAAATGGTAAAATAAATAAATTGGTTTGCTATAACAGAATTTTGAGGAGAGATCTTTCAAAGTAGATAAAGAAGTCAACAAAGGAAGATTTTATGTAAGAATTTAGTACTCTTTTGGGCCTTAAGTTTGGGCTAAAGATCAGGACTGTACACACAAACTCACTTGTGTTCTTCTCAGGACTTCACTAAAATAATAACCATAAAATAGAAAATTATGAACCTATTACAAGTGCTACTTACTCAGGAACAATGACCAAACCATGATGAGGGAATGTCCAGGAAGGATCCTCCAGGGCTGCCCAGGCTTTCAGCATAGAATCTGGAGAGGATCGGGGCACCCGGGTGGCTCAGTCGTTAAGCGTCTGCCTTCAGCTCGTGTCATGATCCCAGGGTCCTGGGATCGAGCCCCACATCGGGCTCCTTGCCCTGCAGGAGGCCTGCTTCTCCCTCTCCCTCTGCTCTTCCCCCTGCCTGTGCTCTCTCTCCCTGTCAAATAAATAAATAAAATCTTAAAAAAAAAAAAAGAATCTGGAGAGGATCCATGGGCAGACAATAGGTTTTGACAAAATTATGGAAGATGTTAAGCAGATAGAGAAATAATAACTGATGTGGACAAAACCACAGATTAGAAAGCTTTCAAAGAAGGTTGCAGTTAATAAAGAGGTCGATTAGTCCCCACAAACTCTAGACTCATTTGCCATGTACTATAGAAAACACTAGCGACTGGTCTCTACACCTGGGAAGGACAATGAATGTTTCACCTCTGGAAAAGACCCTGGAGAAAGACCACCACATTCTGACACATAGCACTTCTCTAGCCATAAGTGTCAGCTCCCCAAACAATAGCTTCAAAATAATCTCTTGTAGTCCACGAGCTGCATCCAAAAACACAGAATTCCCACTCAATTTTTTTTTTTTTGGTCTTTCTTTTAAATATAAACAAGATCATCAGATTTGAAAAAAATGTTCAAGGTGTAAGAAAGAAGCAAAAAATCAGCTCAAATATATGACCACAGAGAAAACAAATACTGAAAACATTTTTTAAACCCCTTAATCATTATGTTGTGCCTATGACTCATAAAGAAGGTGCTATAAAAAAAAGCAAGAGTCAGAGAACAAAATAGAACACTTAAAATTAAAAATGCTAATGAAATAAAAATGTAAATGATGGGTTAAAAGATAAAATACAGATAGATTGAAAAGATAAAGCAAAACAGAAAAAAAAAGATGGAAAGTCTGACAAACTATGTAAAATAAAAGGTTGTGATCTAGGAGATTGAACAACTGACAAAAAGAGAACAGAACATACGGAGAGAAGGAAATTATCAAAGAAAAGTATAAAATAAAATTTCCAAAGCTTGTGAGATTGGGTTCCACCTTTAAATACTCTACCAAAAGAACAGAAATATTAAGTAAATGGACATAGTCATACCAGATGTCCTAACAATATTTCAGAACACAATTTAAAAAGAGGAGATTCTCCAGGGCACCTGGCTGGTTCAGTTGGCTAAGCATCCAACTCTTAACTGACTCAGGTCATGATCTCACAGTTGTGGGATGGAGCCCCATGTTGGGCTCCATGCTCAGTAGGGAGTCTGCTTGAGATTCTCTCTCTCTCTCTCTCCTCTCCCTCTACCCCTCCCCTAGTTCGCTCTCTCTCTCTTTCTAAAATAAATAAGTAAATCTTTAAAAAAAAAAGAGGAGACGCTAAAATTTTCCTATAAGAAGAAATATCCAATTCTCCTATGGAAGAATTTAGAATGCCACTTCTCAACCACACTGAATATTAGAGGGAGAAAATGGAGCAACGCCTTCAAATTTCTGAGGGAATATAATTTTCCACATTGATTTCTGAAGAATTTAGCCAAATTACAAATAAAGTATCTATGTTTAAAGACACTATCAGACATGCAAGAACTCATACAACTTTCCTCTCATACACCCTTTCTTGGGAAGCTATTTGGGAATGTGCTCCAGCAGAAGGAAGGAGTAAACCAAAAGATATAAGCTGAAAAAGTAAATCCCAAAAAATCAGTTGATTCAAACTGGGAAGGTATTGAGGAAAGTTCTAAGATTACTGCTTTATAGCAGGTTTGGTGATAACCATCCCACATGGCAAAAAAAAAAAGTCATGAGGACATGAAGAAAAACATTTTAAAAACTTGAAAAAAAATCTGATATGATAAAGGGTATGAAATGTAAGTAAGAAGTTATTAGTAAGAAACCATGGCAAGGAAAAAAGGAACAATCAAAACTTCAGAAAAAACAAACATTTAGAACATAAAATGAAAATAGCGATTTACTTCAATCTGGAGAGAACAAGATTCACACAATCATAATAATGAAAATTGACTTGACTAAATATCATATTACTGTATAAAAAGTATAGAAAGGGGAAACAAGGAATTTAAGAGGCCTTTATCCTACGTTCAGGGCAGGAAGTAAATAGTTTCTAAAACTGTTCATCACAAAATAACAGCATAAAGAGTTAAATAGTGTAAAGGGTTAAAGATTCTTTCCTCTGGGATGTAGTCTAAGGGGTGAGGGAGCAAGGGAGAATTAGGTCTTCTTTATCAGCCTGTCTGTGCTATTTGCTTTTTACCATGTGTTAAATTTAAATGCGCCTTTGTTTTGTTTTTTGTTTGCTTTGTCTTGTTTTTTAAGTAGAGAGCTTGGAGGGGGGGGTGGTGAATAGGATTTGGCAGAACCAAGCGGGGAAGGCACATCAAAATCATCAAGGAAAACTGAAGACGTAAAAGCACAGTTAATCTTAGACTGGGTGAAAAGCCTTGTTGATCAGAATTGAAGTGTTACTGTGCCATAAAGCACAGCTTGAAAGGAAAGGTGAGGCCAGCAGCTTGTTGGAGCTTTCAGACTTACCTGTCTGAATAACACCTGGATGAAAGCAATGTTTTAGGAAGATCTGATTGGCTCTAGTGTGCAAGATGACAGAGAGGAGGGAGAGATTCCACTTTCAGGGTCCCCCCTAGTCTCATATGTCTGGTCAAGTATGTCTGCCAATTCATTTTCCCCTCATAATCAGAAAGCATAACCACCATGCACTCCTCTCATTTGTCAATGGGTGCCATAATAAAATCCAATTAGGATTCAGGGCTTTTCATGATCAAGATCAGTGGTTCTCACTCCCAGCTTCTCACTAGTATCATCTAGGAATACTTAAAAAAAAAAAACATCATTTCTGGGCCACATCTCAAACCAGACTTTCTGGGTAATGGTGTTCAAAATAAGGTCCCCAGACTAAGAGCATCAATGTCACCTGCTGGGTCCCACCCTGTAATTCTGAGTCAAGCTGGGCCCTCCAGGTGATTCTGATACTTGCTAACCAAGAACCATTGATGTATGGTGTGCTGGTTCTGGTTGAGGCTTTGGAGTCAGGCAACTAATTATATGACGCTGAGCAAGTTGCTTAGCCACTCTAAGCCTTGATTTCCTCATACCAAAAAAAAAAAAAGTGAAGATAATAATGTCTACCTAACAGGTTTATAATTTGTATAATAAGTTTAGTGTATAAGAGCTCAATAAGTTATTTTAAAATATTAGGGTTTAAAAAAACTATATATTATATAAACTATATACTTTTAGACCACATACTATATGAACTATACACTATACACTTTTATATTCTCTATGGTCCAGACAAGCCAATCTACTTACCATTTTGTACACCTGTGTCCACATTGTATTAAAGGTCAGTAAAGTGGTTTTTCCCTCAAGAAACTCACAATGTAATGGAGAAACACACATATTCACACATTAATAATACTTAATAAATGCTGAACCTCGCATTTAAACAAAATGCGATTAGAATAAAAAGAAATTTCAAATTAAGTCTTCCTTAAAATGGCTCAGAGAACAGTTCAAGGGAGAAGGTGAAACTGAAAGGCTGGTAGGGTATCAGCAGCTAGAAAAGGGGACAACGAGAGTCATGCTAACAGTCACAAGAACGTGTGGCCAGTTGAACATAATTCCTTCCAGCACATGTAATGTCCTGCACAGGCAGACCCCTCTTTCTCTTACTATTTCCTCTTCCAGCTGATTTTAAGCTACATCTCACCTCCATCATGAGCAGCACCAGCAGTCTTTTGAGGACAAACATGGAGTCCATTACATGGAGTGTCAGGGGTGTGCCTGGACCTTCAGCTGGGCATTTCAGCACTCTGGCCCCACGGCCTTTCTTCTCCTTGTGTCCTCTCCCCTTCTCATCCATCCTGCCCTCACCCACATCAACTCTAGGCCTCTGAGCTCCAGTATTTTCTATACCAAGAATGCCCTTCTCCTTGTGTCTTCCAAAAATCACATTTTACTTTTGGGTTAAAATTCAAATGTTATCTTCTTTTTGCAATTTTCAGATATTCCCAACAAGAAACAGAGTATTCCTAAGTAATCTCAGAGCATTTCTGCATTTATACTACAGTCCTTAACATGTGCATGTTACATACAGCAACCAGTATGCCTCCTACTATATTTATGAAACTTTAAAGAGCAGAGATCATATTTTGTTCATCTTATTATGGTCCTCTACAGTTCCTTATACATAAGTTTTCAGTTCCTGTTAGTTGAATTGCCCAGAAATCTCCAGTTATACTTATGTGTCTATGTCATCAAGTCCAACAACAGAATCTTGCCATCTTTGTGGCTACATAGTGCCCACTCAGTTTTATTTCCTACTTGACCCCAACACAAATACACCAACACAGCTTTATCAGTGACTCTCAGCACAGGCCACACATTAGGATCCCCCAAAGAGCTTTTAAAAATTCCACTGCCCAAGTCCCTAAGTCTCTCTACCAAAGATTTTTTAAACTGGGCAAGGGTAGGGCCTAGGTCTCTGAATGTTATTTTATTTTTAAAGATTTATTTATTTGAGAGAGAGGAGGGGCAGAGGGAAAATGAGAGAATCCTTAAGCAGACCCCCCGAGCACGAGCCCGACACAGGGCTCCACATGGGGCTCGATCCCAGGATGCCAGGATCATGACCTGAGCTGAAATCAAGAGTCAGTCGCTTAACAGACTGAGCCACCCAGGTGCCCCAGGTCTTCGATTTTTAAATAGCACTCTAGAGTATTCTAATGTACAACCATAGTTAAGAAATGAGTTAGTGTATTTGCCTCACTTGTTCCTGATAGCAATTCATTCACTTAGAGTAATGTTTTCATGTTCTTCTACCTATTTTGGTAACTTTTAGACACCTCTATATCTGTATAGGATTCAGTAAGTAGTCTCACCTCCTTCAGGAAGTCTTCTCCCCCACTATCCCTATCTACTCTAATCTTCTAGAGTTTCACATTTATTGACTTAACTATTTCATAGTTTCATGGATTAGTGCTTGACTTTCCATTACAAATGCCTGCAGGGCAGGAAATCTGACTTAAACTTGATAAATAGGCCACACTTTCAATTATCTCTTTGATTTGATCACATTTTAAGATAAACACTCCATACAAAATAAATAAAAATAATAAAAACTAAATGTATAAATATATTCTGATTATATTTCTATAACATACTGTTAAGAGCCCAAACTCTAGAGTCAGGCGAACCTGGATTTGAATCCAAGCTCCAGCACGGGCTAGTTGTGTGAACTTGAGCAAGTTAACATTTCTTTTCTTTTTTTTTTTTTTAAGATTTATTTATTTATTTGACAGAGAGACAGTGAGAGAAGGAACACAAGCAGGGGGAGTGGGAGAGGGAGAAGCAGGCTTCCCGCAGAGCAGAGAGCCTGACGCGGGGCTCAAACCCAGGACCTTGGGACCATGACCTGAGCCAAAGGCAGACACTTAGCAACTGAGCCACCCAGGTGCCCCGAAGTTAACATTTCTGAGTCTCAGTTTTCTGATATGTAAAAAGTTTGTAATACTTCATTAAATTGTTGTGAAGATTAAATGAAATGAGGTAAGTAAAATGTTTAGCAAAACATCTGGCACATATAAAGCAATCAGTTCATAAATATAATTATTATTTGAGTGAAAATTTCATACCTAACCCCTTGTAAATCTACACTTTCTTGAGAAGAAGCATCTACTTTTAAGTATTTTCTTCAGAAATAAAGACAAGTGATTTTTATGCTTTATTGCTATATCTAACCAGATTATTTCCCCCATACCAAAGCTTAACTGTGTTATTATGTTAGAATGTTCATTACATGTAATGTTCTAAACAATTTCAATGCTTATGGATATATCATTGCATTATATGCAGTTGCCTACAATTTACAGATTTTAATTTAGTTACTAAATAGTAGGAAGTTCTGATTAAGAATTCGCCAGAGGGGAGAAACCAAATTGAAGGGGAGTGAAGTCCGTATCATGGGCCATTTAGCTGAATTAAACCCAGCTTCCATGGGATGGTATAGAGCATGATTAGAACGCTACATCGCCAGTTACTACAAACATTGAGTCGATTACCAACAATCTGCATCTCTACATTTTCACACTCACCACCCATGACTTCAGAACATTTCAATAATGAAACTCTACAGGGAGAAAAACTTTGAGTGTTTTTCCTTCACCTTGTGTAATCTCACTTAGCTATCTAACATAGTAGCATTGCCTCTAAATGACACCACTGAGAAAGGTGAAAAAAAAAAGGGAGCAGGAAGGGAAGGAATGCGAGTGGGAAGGCGACAGGAGAAAAGATCACAGATCACAAAGCATATGGCTATAAAAATCAATGGAAATTCATTATAAAAAATACAGGGAAAAAAATGTTCAGATTTATTTACTTTGCTTTGGACCCTTCTCTTCAAAATGTTTTATTGTTTTGCTATTTAGAAAGTGCTCAGAGGGCGCCTGGGTGGCTCAGTTGGTTAAGCGACTGCCTTCGGCTCAGGTCATGATCCTGGAGTCCCTGGATCGAGTCCCGCATCGGGCTCCCTGCTCGGCAGGGAGCCTGCTTCTCCCTATGACCCTCACCCCTCTCATGTGCTCTCTCTCTCTCTCTCATTCTCTCTGTCTCAAATAAATAAATAAAATCTTTAAAAAAAAAAAAGAAAGTGCTCAGAGATTTCTACAACAGAAGCACTTCACTGTTTTATTAGAGATTATTTTAAAATGAGCACTGAGAAATTTATAGAAAAATCCATGTTATCTCTGGCTCATGCGATTCAACGCTACCTGTTAAAAGCTCAATAAACTGTTATTGCTTCATATTATTGAATAGTTGCAACTATGAAAACAGAAATATAACAGCTTCACATCCCCATTCATTCTTCACATCTCGTCTCCTTCTAAAGCTTTATTCTTTTCTTCCTTCACCAATGTCTTTATTTTCACTGTGTACACACATTCATATTGTTTAAACAGTGTTTTCAGATCAAAGCACAAGTTTTCATCTGAAGTGTATGTGTTTAGCAATTAAAAAAGAAAAAAGCAGCTTGACAGGTTCAGATTTTTACTGTTCAATTTCACGTACTTGGTACAACTGAGGAAACGTCAAATGTAGAAGCAGTATAATACACAAGAACTGTATATTTTTTTTCATCAAAGCACATACTGAAATGGTTGGCTTATTGCCTAAGAGTCAATTAACAGAATTAGAAAAAATTTTTAAGAACCTCATCTTTGAATATAGAAATTGCAAAAAAAAAAAAATTCTCTTTTAAGGTTTTAACAAATTTAAGTAAAAAACAGAAGTAATAGCGTCTGTTGTTTCTGCCTAATAATTAGTACGGGCGGCAGGGTTATAGAGGTTAACATGAGGAAATCATTTGTTTCTGCCTACACATAGGAATATGAAAACACTTTTCAGTGTAAACATACTTGAGATGCTACGGTATATTGTGAAGAGTTAAACTGTGGGTCTTGTGTAAATCCACTTGTCTGACAAACCAGAGCATGCTTCAAAGGTTATCTATGCCTGGAAGCTATACCAGGCAGAGAGACTCCCCCCACCCCTTTTTTATGTGCATTTGGGACACAGTGGTGATGGTAATATGTACTATGAATGAAGTGCAGAAATTAAGAAGAGCAAAGGAGAAAAATGATCTTTTTTCCCAGTTAACACAGATTGGTATCGCTTGCTCCTCCGAAGGCCAAAATACTTTAACTACTGGGAAGTCAATGAAATTATTTTCCAGTCTTATGAATTGACACAGCAGACTAGAAGGTCTTCTTCATTTAAAAACTTATTTTGCAGTCAAAATAATCCTGTCAAGCCTTCAGTATTTGGTGGCAGGGTTTGGTAGCAGTGTTTTGATCTTTGAGAAAGAATACACAAATTAGAATTATTTGGGGACCCACTCACCACAAAGTGACCAGTTAATTTTCAGAGTCCGCATCAGTGCTAGCATAGCAACACCTACTGGTACGTTTATGAAGTAAAGTTGAAACCAACATGGCCAGAAATCGGTTCCTCCATCTTAATAAGAAAAATTACAACCTGTTTTTTACCTGTGATATTGACACATAAAAATGACTACTTCCAAATTAAAGAATGGAAAGGAAAACTATAGTTGTTGAAGAAAAATAACTCTAGGTTTAGAGTGCCACTAAGGTGATGGTTGTGCTTCTCTGTAAACTCAAGTTGCCTCTTGAGTTTACAGAGGCCACTCTTCAGCCTGCTTCTAAAAATGATGTCATAGAGTTCTTGTTTGAGACTGATCTCCCTCCCCTTCCCTCTCCCTGTCCTCCTCCTCTCCCCCCTCCCTCCTCCTCCACCTCTTTCTTCTTCATACATTCTTTAAAGGGAGTCTACACAGTTACAGGAAGCCATTCAAGAGAGTACTGAATGGATTGAAGTAAGCTGAGAGGCATCATGTTTATTTTTACCACAGATATGAAGTCTAGTCACCAAACAATGAATAATACAGCATGTAATGTCATAGTCTGCCAGCTCCACCAACCCCTAAACAACTCTCAACTTAGAGACATTCCAGAACAATAAGGACCACATAGAGCTGCAGAGAGTATAACAAGCACCAAAAGGAAAATACACCCAGATCACTACTAATCACCAAGTTCAGTAGAATTCAACCTCACCGATATTTAGAAAAACCATAGCTCCTGTTAAATTCTTCTGTTCTGTAAGAATTTCTTGAAAAAAGCAGCCTCAGAAAAGTAAACAAGAAGCCACATGCTGATAGTTAACCAAGTTGTAAGCTGGGACACTGATTGGCTGCCCCTCTGCTTTCTCAGGAAAGGTGAAAAAGTTTTCATTCATTGTCAGGTGGTCCACTGAAAGAATTTAGGACGTAGGCAATACGAACTCAGTACTAAACCATGAAAAGGCAAAGCCTAAGGGAAAATAAAGAAGATCCAACCAAGGCAAGTCTGGTCAGTCTCCAAAACCCTGAAGTAACAACCCTTTCCCTCCTAGATAAGGTAGTGATTCTTCCTTCCAGTCTTCAAGAATTATATAAATGGAGTGTCTGCTACTTGTAGTCTGCAATTCTACATTTCAGTTAAGTTGGACTCCATAACAGTTTCATTTCTTTAATTACCAATGTGGATACATTCATAATCCCTACAGCAAAGTTTTAAGTACCCCATTTGGCTTAAAGCTGCTGAGATTGATGGCCTCTTAGGGCACATTAGGGAATTTTCTGCGCCCAAAGCACAGAAATATGTAGGTTTTGAACAGAGCTGGAATATGTCTTGACCTTTATCACCTGATGCCTGGCTTCATAGGACCACCTCCTAATTGCTCTCATTAATACTAGACTTACCCCTTTCGGAACATTCCTGCCAGATTTATTTATCTAAAATACTGCTTTTACCAAGTCATGTCCCTTCTCAGAACCTTTAGTTGCTCATCTTGCCAAAGATTCTTCAAACTCCATAGCTTAATGTGTGCTGTTTTCCAGTCTTCTTTTCAGTCATGGTTTTTTTCACTAGCCCCTTAACACAAACCTTCCTCCCCTGTCAAGCCAACCAGCAAGATAATCAGCCTCTGTCTCTCGTGCACACGTTCATTAATATTGCCTCCATGTCCTAAGTGGTGCTGTTTATCTCCTCCTTGCTCTGTTATTAGTGTACCCCCTCACCCACCCCTGCATCAGTGCTTTCACAATTCCCTCTAGGTGTCTTCTAGAAACCTCTACATAGACCTTAACAGTTATTCCACCTGCATATGAACTTCTCTGATTGCCTTACCAAGTTTCTGCTGTTCCAGATATAGACTATCGTGTAACTTAATTTTTCCTCTCTATATGCTCCTTCTTCCTAATGCGGCAACAAACTCCTCCAGAATAGGGATGGAACTTTTTACACCCTTGTATATATGGCCTCTGTAACTCCAAACACAAATCAAGAGGTAAAAAGGGGAGAAAAGTAAAAAGCTTCAAAACTGCTAGAATTACACTCTGAGAATAATACAAAATAACATCTAGAATAAAAAAGAACTCATGTTCAACCACTCTCACAAGCATTTTCTCACTGAGTAAAGTATTAGCATCTTAAAATAGAGCCAAGAAATTCAGGGAACTCTCATAGTTTCCACAGGTGAAGAAAACAGAAAAGGCAGTGGAATCAGAATGTGGGGTACCTATAACACGTTTTCAGAGACCCTTACTTAAGAAGAATCCATCTCCTCAAATATTGCCATGGTATATTTTCCATAACTTACAGTCCTATCACTGTACTTTTTTTTCATTTCCTTTATTGTGGCAGAATAGATAAATAATTGCTGCATATTTTAAGAGTGGCTAATTGGTAATTCAGAACTCCCTAGTTTTTCACCACTGAATATTCCTTTTTCTCTTTTTTTTAAAGACTTTTATTATTTATTTACTTGAGAGAGAGAGAGAGAGCACAATGGGGGGGGAGGAGCAGAGGGAGGGGGAGAAGCAGGCTCCCCGCCGAGCAGGGAGCCCCAGGTGGGGCTCAATCTCAGCACCCTGGGATTGTGACCTGAGCCGAAGGCAGACACTTAACTGACTGAGCCACACATGCACCCCTCTTTTCAGCTTTTTAAAACAGTTATTTCTTTGGACTTTTGTACTTACCTATTAGGAACATATTTTGGGGGAAAAAAACTGGGGAATCCTTTTAAAAACTGCTTGAGAGGTTCACAAGATCATAAATGTAAAAATACACTCTGGAACATAAGTCACTCTACAAGTTCCATTTATTTTTATTATTGCTACAGTTATTATGGAATATTCTTAAAAAGTAAATTTTCCTCGTAATAAAGTGCATTTGGCATCTCAGCAATTAAACTGTCTTATACTGAACCCTCTTTTAAAGCATATTGAAGGTCGTATGCATTCCAGTGGTCCGTTTTTCCTACCATGACATCTCAAATTACTATTATAGGAAAGTCAAATGTTATGATCAACAGTTTGTGATGAACTTGCTTTTAGATGTTCTTTCAATGCAACATTTCTTTCCAGTCATCAGTTTTGAGTTGCATCACTCAAGGTTCTCAAAGGGTAAAAGATAATAAGTAATCTTCAGGGCCCCAGAGATCAGCAGGCAAGCCATCCTCCCCGAAAAAGTTATTAAGTCAGGGGACTTCTCAGGGGGAACTGAAAGCAGGAACGGGCGATAGAGAAAAGGAGAAAACGTGGCATTCATAACATGTAATTTCCATATAAATTACTACGTGAACCAAAATAACATGTAAAAGCTAAACAAAGTCCGTACAAATTCTGTTCAAATCACTGGCATCAAATCACTGAAGATAAATAAGCTACTATTGATCTGCATCCTCTTTGCTCTTTAGATCTCACTTGACACGACACAATGGGATTTCCCTTTGGGACCCCAGTGTCTTGATCTGAAAACATAACCAGTCATTTCTCAGCGAGGGGGAGAGATTAGTTTTGTTAACATCTGTTTTTCAGGCTTCTTTATTTTTAAGTTCTTGTTGAAACCTCCTTGATCTGCCTACCAGGGGATTGGAGCACATACCATGTGCCGGCTGCCTAAATCTCTGTTCTCTTTATTTGTTCTACAGAATATTGATTTAGATTTTGGCCTATTCGCATTACTTTAAACTTTTAAACACTGGCTCTTATAGCTAGAGGAAACACTTTGCTGAAGCTAAAATGATCACCCAAGAGAACT
Source organism: Phoca vitulina (assembly GCF_004348235.1). Classification (NCBI taxonomy): domain Eukaryota; kingdom Metazoa; phylum Chordata; class Mammalia; order Carnivora; family Phocidae; genus Phoca; species Phoca vitulina. Next base: position 39,936,300 of record NW_022589709.1, on the reverse strand, counting down.
TACTGGGGAAACACATAGACCAAAATTAGCCCTTGGCTCTGAATGTACAGCTCCCATTGAAACCAGTGGAAGCTGAACTCTTGAGGATTTGAAGACACATTTTCCTTTACATTGAATATAAAGGCTTTTTGAAAGGGTTGGGCTTATTTGAGTTTCTGTTAAAGAAGCTGAATTAGCTCTTTGTCATATTATAAAAAGAGAGGCAGCATTGCTTCTCCAATTTGTCTTCTAAGGGTTTTTTTGATATCTAACAAAATTGCAAAGACACCCTTTTTTGTTTCTCTGCACTGATTGTTTAATATTACAAAGGACTAGGCATTACACCAAGCACTTTCAGTCTTCCATAATTCCTACAACATTTTACTATAGCATTCTCTAATCCTGATTACAACCAAAATAGCAATAAAAACAGAGTAATGTTTAGAATCAAGATGGGAGAAGGAGGAAAAGATGGTAGAAAACTAGCAGTGTGACGCTTCGATGATAGAAAAATGTTAAGTTCTGACTTTACCAACTGACCACTGCCATGAATCCTTCTCACTCTTCAGAAAGCTCTTTTATTGGATAGCACCACTGAGAAGGATCAGATTTCCAAATGCCTCACCATGTAGCCAATCTTACTGCTGAAATGATCAGAGTGAATTAACAGGCACAAACTGACTCTAAGAGTCTGTGGCTCTATACACTCTGAAAGAGGCAAGTGGTGTGGAGTTGCTGACCACAGGAAGCCTCCGCGCCAGCTCTAGTCCTCCCACAGCAAGCCTCAGCAACGAAGCACCTCCTCCCAGACTCACCTGGGTGCCAACACAGCACAGTCAGGTTGCTAATTTATTCAAGAGAGTCTTGCCCTCCTCCCATCTGACCACAAACATAAAATGCATGTCATATACTTCAAGGTAAGCAAGAGCAACAGCTGTGCCTCACTTAGTTTTGCATCTCTGTCCCTAATGTAATTCCTACAGAGAAGCAATAACTAATGTCTCTTGAATTTGAATCAATGGTGAATGAGAGACTCCAGATGATATGAGCTACCTTATGGGTTCATAAAAAACAAACATTGAAAAAAAACCTAGAGATAATTTAATCTGTTTCTCTGCTTATAGAGTAAGACTACACTTATACCATAGGCACAGTCTACGTAATAGACCAATTTAGGGAGCACAAAGATGGAAACCTGACCTAGCCTAAGAGGGTGATAGAGGGTTTCCTGGAAGCCTTGAATCTTGAAAATAATAAGAGGGTGTGTCTGTGTGTGTATAAGTACTCCAAGCCAAGACAACATTCAAGCCAGAGGTAGGAGCATGAACAACGGCATGGAGATATGAATCTGCGTAACAAATATGAGTCAGGCTGCAGAGAGCTTGGCAGAGACTAGACCATCAGGAACCTTGGATGGCAAGTTAGGGAGCTTCAAACTTTCCTGTCAGCAATGGGCAACCACTAAAACACTTCAGGCTAGAAATGACAGGGTCAAATGCAATTTAGATATAGCCCTTTGGTTGGTTGTTGGAAGATAGAATTAAGGAGGTTGGAGATGTCACAGTAATTCAGGTGAGAGTAAATGAAGGTGAAAACAAGGGAAGTGGTAGTAAAGAAAGTGTTAGAAAGTGAAGTCAACAGGACTTGGTGAGTAATTATCTGGGGAAGAGAAGGAATTGGAGTGGTGAAGATGCCAAAGCAGCAAAGATTAATGAGGCAAAGGTTTATGACTTGGGTGACTAGCTGGTTAGCGTCTCCACCAAATGAAAGAGAAAATACTAAAAACAAAAACAAACAAACGAAAAAACAGATTTTGTGAGAAGAAACGTGGATAAAATGAGGAGAGTGTCATGTCAAGCAAAACAAGAGAATAAAGTATTTTAAGAAAAAGAGTATTACAGGTAATGGGTATATTTAGCAAGGAGTTATCATGGAGTGCAATCATACAAACAACTTGATCTTGTCTCTAACTGTCCCTTTAAGTTTGTTCAGTGATCATAGCAATTCTTCCCCTCTGGAAAAAATTCAGAAGTCCTATGACTTTTCTGCTTATTTTCAGGTGATAGAAACCATAACAATCACTTTAAGTCACAAACACTTTAAGTCACAAACACATTTTTTTAAATTTATTTTGAAAGAATTATATATTCACAGGAATCTGCAGAGAGGCCCCTTGTACCCTTTATCTAGTTCTCCCCAGTGGTTACATTTTCAATAACTAAAGTATGGTATCAAAGCCAGGAAATTGACATTGGTACAATGTGTATGTAGTTCTACATCATTTTATCACATGTGTAGATTTGTGTAGTCACCCCTGCAATCACAATATCAAACTATTCTATTATCACAAAGATCCCAAACTGCCTCTTAAACATCACCTCTATACCCTTCAACAACAACCCCAAAACCCCTGGCAACCACTGATCCGCTTTCCAACTCCATAATTTTGTAAATTTAAGAATTATGTTTAATGTAACCTTTTGAGATTGGCTTTTTTCACTCAGCATAATGTCCTTGAGATCCACTGAAGGTTGTATGTATTGATATTTTATTCCTTTTTATTTCTGAGCAGTATTCCGTAGTATGGATGTACCAGTTTGTTTAATCATTCACCAGTTGAGAACCATTTTGGTTGTTTCCAGTTTTTTACTATAACAAATAAGGGTGCTATGAATGGTCATGTATAAGATTTTGTGTGGACGTAAGTTTTCATTTCTCTGGGATTGCTGGGTCGTATAGTAAATGCATGTCTATTTTTTTTTAAAAAAACTCAAACTTTTTTAGAATGATTTTACCATTTTACAATCCCAACAGGAATGTATGAGAAATCATAGACAGCTCTTCATGTTGTCACTATGTTTCTTTTTACTGTTTTCATAGGTAGTGGTGATATCTCATCATGGTTTTAATTTGCATTTCCCTATTGCCCAGTTATGTTCAATACCTTTTCACATACTTATTTTTAATCCATTTATCACTTCAATGAAATGTCTGTTCATGTCTTTTATCCATTTTCTGGTTGAATTGCTTTTTGGGGTTTTTTGGGGTTTTTTTGTTTTTTGTTTTTTACTATTGAGATTTGAAAGTTCTTTACATATTCCAGATATGAATGTCAGATATATGGTTTGCAAATATTTTCCTCTTAACAGAGACCTTCACAAAACAAAAGTTTTTAAATATGATGAAGTATAATTTATTATTCTTTTCTTTTATGGATCATACCTATAGTGTCATATCTAGGAACTCTTAACCAAGCCTATGTCTTGAAATTTTTCTTCTATTTTATCATCTAACAGTTTTATAGTTTTGTATGTTACACTTAACTCTGTGATCCATTTTGACTTAATTTTTGTACAAGTAAGGTTTAGGTCAATGTTCAGATTTTTACCTATGTATAGCCAATTGGTCTATGGGTAGCATCATTTGTTGATAAGACTGTATCTTTGGGGCGCCTGCGTGGCTGTCGGTTAAGCGTGGCTGAAGGCAGCTCAGGTCATGATCCCAGGGTCCTGAGATCCAGCCCCACATCGGACTCCCGGCTAACAAGGAGCCTGCTTCTCCCTCTCCCTCTGCCTGCCGCTCCACCTGCTTGTGCTCTTTCTCTGTCAAATAAATAAATAAAATCTTAAAAAAGAAGAAAGAAAGAAAGAAAGAAAGAAAGAAAGAAAGAAAGAAAGAAAG